>NC_053023.1:546769953-547039004 GCF_003073215.2 Triticum urartu
ACCCAAGGTACTCCTACGGTATCCGGGAGTTGCACAATCTCATGGTCTAAGGAAATGATACTTGACATTCAGAAAAGCTACAGCAAACGAACTACACGATCTTTGAGCTAAGCTTAGGATTGGGTCTTGTCCATCACATCATTCTCCTAATGATGTGATCCCGTTATCAATGACATCTAATGTCCATAGTCAGGAAACCATGACTATCTTTTGATCAACGAGCTAGTCAACTAGAGGCTCACTAGGGACGTGTTGTGGTCTATGTATTCACACATGTATTACGATTTCCCGGATAACACAATTATAGCATGAACAATAGACAATTATCATGAACAAAGAAATATAATAATAACCATTTTATTATTGCCTCTAGGGCATATTTCCAACAGTCTCCCACTTGCACTAGAGTCAATATTCTAGTTACATTGTGATGAATCGAACACCCATGTAGTCCTGGTGTTGATCATGTTTTGCTCTAGGGAGAGGTTTAGTCAACGGATCTGCTACATTCAGGTCCGTATGTACTTTACAAATTTCTATGTCTCCATTTTGAACACTTTCACGAATGGAGTTGAAGCGACGCTTGATATGCCTGGTCTTCCTGTGAACCTGGGCTCCTTGGCAAGGGCAATAGCTCCAGTGTTGTCACAGAAGAGATTCATCGGGCCCGACGCATTGGGTATGACTCCTAGGTCGGTAATGAACTCCTTCACCTAGACTGCTTCTTGTGCTACCTCCGAGGCTGCCATGTACTCCGCTTCACATGTAGATCCCGCCACAACGCTTTGCTTGCAACTGCACCAGCTTACTGCCCCACCATTCAAAATATACACGTATCCGGTTTGTGACTTAGAGTCATCCAGATCTGTGTCGAAGCTAGCATCGACGTAACCCTTTACGACGAGCTCTTCGTCACCTCCATAAACGAGAAACATATCCATAGTCCTCTTCAGGTACTTCAGGATATTCTTGACCGCTGTCCAGTGTTCCATGTCGGGATTACTTTGGTACCTTCCTACCAAACTTACGGCAAGGTTTACATCAGGTCTGGTACACAGCATGGCATACATAATAGACCCTATGGCCGAGGCATAGGGGACGACACTCATATTTTCTCTATCTTCTGCCATGGTCGGGCATTGAGCCATGCTCAATCTCGTACCTTGCAATACAGGCAAGAACCCCTTCTTTGACTGGTCCATTTTGAACTTCTTCAATATCTTGTCAAGGTATGTACTCTGTGAAAAACCAATGAGGCGTCTTGATCTATCTCTATAGATCTTGATGCCTAATATATAAGCAGCTTCTCCAAGGTCCTTCATTGAAAAACACTTGTTCAAGTAGGCCTTTATGCTTTCCAAGAATTCTATATCATTTCCCATCAACAGTGTGTCATCCACATACAATATGAGAAATGCTACAGAGCTCCCACTCACTTTCTTGTAAATGCAGGCTTCTCCATAAGTCTGCATAAACCCAAACGCTTTGATCATCTCATCAAAGCGAATGTTCCAACTCCGAGATTCTTGCACCAGCCCATAGATTGAGCGTTGGAGCTTGCACACCTTGTTAGCATTCTTAGGATCGACAAAACCTTCCGGCTGCATCATATACAATTCTTCCTTAAGAAAGCCGTTAAGGAATGCCGTTTTGACGTCCATTTGCCATATCTCATAATCATAGAATGCGGCAATTGCTAACATGATTCAGACGGACTTCAGCTTCGCTACGGGTGAGAAAGTCTCATCGTAGTCAACCCCTTGAACTTGTCGATAACCCTTAGCGACAAGTCGAGCCTTATAGATGGTCACATTACCATCCGCGTTTGTCTTCTTCTTAAAGATCCATTTATTTTCTATGGCTCGCCGATCTTCGGGCAAGTCAGTCAAAGTCCATACTTTGTTTTCATACATGGATCCTATCTCAGATTTCATGGCTTCCAGCCATTTGTCGGAATCCGGGCCCGCCATCGCTTCTTCATAGTTTGAAGGTTCATCGTTGTCCAACAACATGATTTCCAAGACAGGGTTGCAGTACCACTCTGGTGCGGAACGTGTCCTTGTGGACCTACGAAGTTCAGTAGGAGCTTGATCCGAAGTATCTTGATCATCATCATTAACTTCCTCTCTAATCGGTGAAGGCACCACAGGAACATTTTCCTGAGCTGCGCCACTTACCGGTTCAAGAGGTAATACTTCATCAAGTTCTACCTTCCTCCCACTTATTTCTTTTGAGAGAAACTCTTTCTCTAGAAAGGACCCATTCTTGGCAACAAAGATCTTGCCTTCGGATCTGAGGTAGAAGATATACCCAACAGTTTCTTTAGGGTATCCTATGAAGACGCATTTTTCCGACTTGGGTTCAAGCTTTTCAGGTTGAAGTTTCTTGACATAAGCATCACATCCCCAAACTTTTAGAAACGACAGCTTAGGTTTCTTCCCAAACCATAATTCATACGGTGTCGTCTCAACGGATTTCGACGGAGCCCTATTTAAAGTGAATGCGGCAGTCTCTAAAGCATAGCCCCAAAATGATATCGGTAAATCGGTAAGAGACATCATAGATCGCACCATATTAATAGAGTGCGATTACGATGTTCGGACACACCATTACGCTGAGGTGTTCTAGGCGGCGTTAGTTGTGAAACTATTCCACATTTTCTTAAGTGTGTGCCAAATTCGTGACTCAAGTATTCTCCCCCACGATCTGATCGCAAGAACTTGATTTTCCTGTCACGTTGATTCTCAACCTCACTCTGAAATTCCTTGAACTTTTCAAAGGTCTCAGACTTGTGTTTCATTAAGTAGACATACCCATATCTACTCAAGTCATCAGTGAGGGTGAGAACATAACGATAGCCACCGTGAGCCTCAACACTCATTGGACCGCACACATCAGTATGTATGATTTCCAATAAGTTGGTTGCTCGCTCCATTGTTCCTGAGAACAGAGTCTTGGTCATTTTACCCATAAGGCATGGTTCGCACGTGTCAAATGATTCGTAATCAAGAGACTCTAAAAGTCCATCTGCATGGATCTTCTTCATGCGTTTGACACCTATGTGACCAAGGCGGCAGTGCCACAAGTATGTGGGACTATCATTATCAACCTTACATCTTTTGGTATTCACACTATGAATATGTGTAGCATTACGCTCGAGATTCATTAAGAATAAACCATTCACCATCGGAGCATGACCATAAAACATATCTCTCATATTAATAGAATAACCATTATTCTCGGATTTAAATGAGTATCCATCTCGAATTAAACGAGATCCTGATACAATGTTCATGCTCAAAGCTGGCACTAAATAACAATTATTGAGGTTTGAAACTAATCCTGTAGGTAAATGTAGAGGTAGCGTGCCGACGGCGATCACGTCGACCTTGGAACCATTCCCGAAGCGCATCGTCACCTCATCCTTCGCCAGTCTCCGCTTATTCTGCAGCTTCTGCTTTGAGTTATAAATGTGAGCAACCGCACCGGTATCAAATACCCAGGAGCTACTACGAGTACTGGTAAGGTACACATCAATTACATGTATATCACATATACCTTTCGTGATGCCGGCCTTCTTGTCCGCTAAGTATTTGGGGCAGTTCCGCTTCCAGTGACCACTTCCCTTGCAATAAAAACACTCAGTCTCGGGCTTGGGTCCATTCTTTGGCTTCTTCTCGGCAGCTTGCTTACCGAGCGCGGCAACTCCCTTGCCGTCCTTCTTGAAGTTCTTCTTACCCTTGCCTTTCTTGAACTTAGTGGTTTTATTCACCATCAACATTTGATGTTCCTTTTTGACTTCTACCTCTGCTGATTTCAGCATTGCAAATACTTCAGGAATGGTCTTTTCCATCCCCTGCATATTGAAGTTCATCACAAAGCTCTTGTAGCTTGATGGAAGCGACCGAAGGATTCTGTCAATGACCACGTCATCCGGGAGATTAACTCCCAGCTGAGTCAAGCGGTTATGCAACCCAGACATTTTGAGTATGTGCTCGCTGACAGAACTATTTTCCTCCATCTTACAGCTGAAGAACTTGTCGGAGACTTCATATCTCTCGACCCGGGCATGAGCTTGAAAAACCATTTTCAGCTCTTCGAACATTTCATATGCTCCGTGTCTCTCAAAACGCTTTTGGAGCCCCGGTTCTAAGCTGTAAAGCATGCCGCACTGAACGAGGGAGTAATCATCAGCACGTGTCTGCCAAGCGTTCATAACGTCTTGGTTCTGTGGGACAGGTGCGTCACCTAGTGGTGCTTCTAGGACATAATCTTTCTTGGCAGCTATGAGGATGATCCTCAGGTTCCGGACCCAGTCTGTATAGTTGCTGCCATCGTCTTTCAGCTTGGTTTTCTCTAGGAACGCGTTGAAGTTGAGGACAACGTGGGCCATTTGATCTACAAGACATATTGTAAAGATTTTAGACTAAGTTCATGATAATTAAGTTCATCTAATCAAATTATTAAATGAACTCCCACTCAGATAGACATCCCTCCAGTCATCTAAGTATAACATGATCCGAGTTAACTAGGTCGTGTCCGATCATCACGTGAGACGGACTAGTCAACATCGGTGAACATCTTCATGTTGATCGTATCTTCTATACGACTCATGCTCGACCTTTCAGTCTTCTATGTTCCGAGGCCATGTATGTACATGCTAGGCTCTTCAAGTCAACCTAAGTGTATTGCGTGTGTAAATCTGTCTTACACCCGTTGTATTCGAACGTTAGAATCTATCACACCCGATCATCACGTGGTGCTTCGAAACAACGAACCTTCGCAACGGTGCACAGTTAGGGGGAACACTTTCTTGAAATTATTACGAGGGATCATCTTATTTAAGCTACCGTCGTTCTAAGCAAATAAGATGTAAAACATGATAAACATCACATGCAATCAAATAGTGACATGATATGGCCAATATCATTTGCTCCTTTAATCTCCATCTTCGGGGCTCCATGATCATCGTTGTCACCGGCATGACACCATGATCTCCATCATCATGATCTCCATCATCGTGTCTTCTTGAAGTTGTCTCGTCATCTATTACTTCTACTACTATGGCTAACGCTTTAGCAATAAAGTAAAGTAATTACATGACGTTTATGTTGACACGCAGGTCATAAATAAATAAAGACAACTCCTATGGCTCCTGTCGATTGTCATACTCATCGACATGCAAGTCGTGATTCCTATTACAAGAACATGATCAATCTCATACATCACATATGTCATTCATCATTCATCACAACCTTTGGCCATATCACATCACAAAACACTTGCTGCAAAAACAAGTTAGACGTCCTCTAATTGTTGTTGCAAGTTTTTACGTGGCTTCTATAGGTTTCTAGCAAGAACGTTTCTTACCTACGCCAAAACCACAACGTGAATTGCCAATTTCTATTTACCCTTCATAAGGACCCTGTTCATCGAATCCGATCCGACTAAAGTGGGAGAGACGGACACCCGCCAGCCACCTTATGCAACTAGTGCATGTCAGTCGGTGGAACCGGTCTCACGTAAGCGTACGTGTAAGGTTGGTCCGGGCCGCTTCATCCCACGATGCCGCCGAATCAAGATAAGACTAGTAACGGCAAGCAAATTGACAATATCGATGCCCACAACTACTTTGTGTTCTACTCGTGCATAGTAACTACGCATAGACCTAGCTCTGATACCACTATTGGGGATCGTAGCAGAAATTAAAAAATTTCTACGCATCACCAAGATCAATCTATGGAGTATTCTAGCAACAAGGGGAATAGGAGTGCATCTACATACCCTTGTAGATCGCGAGCGGAAGCGTTCAAGTGAACGGGGATGATGGAGTCGTACTCGCCGTGATCCAAATCACCGATGACCAAGTGCCGAACGGATAGCACCTCCGCGTTCAACACACGTACGGTTGGGAAGACGTCTCCTCCTTCTTGATCCAGCAAGGGGGAAGGAGAGGTTGATGAAGATCCAGCAGCACGACGGCGTGGTGGTGGATGCAGCAGGATCCCGGCAGGGCTTCGCCAAGCACAAGTGGGGAGGAGAGGTGTTACGGAGGGAGAGGGAGGCGCCAAGAGCAAGGTGCGGCTGCCCTCCCTCCCTTCCACTATATATAGGGGCTAGGGGGGCGCATGCCCCCTTGGAGATCCCATCTAAAAGGGGGGGCCCTGGGGGCAACGGCCCCCTTAGGGTTTCCAACCAGGGGGGCGCATGCCCCCTCGGGGGGGCAACGGGCCCCTAGGGTTTCCAACCCTAGGCGCCTTGGGCCCTCGGGTGGGGCGCACCAGCCCATCAGGGGCTGGTTCCCACGCCACTTCAGCCCATGGGGCCCTCCCGGGATAGGTGGCCCCATCTGGTGGACCCCCGGGACCCTTCCGGTGGTCCCGGTACAATACCGGTAACCCCCGAAACCTTCCCGCTGGCCGAAACTGGACTTCCTATATAAAAATCTTTACCTCCGGACCATTCCGGAACTCCTCGTGATGTCCGGGATCTCATCCGGGACTCCGAACAACTTTCGGGTTACTGCATACTAATATCTCTACAACCCTAGCGTCACCGAACCTTAAGTGTGTAGACCCTACGGGTTCGGGAGACACGCAGACATGACCGAGACGCCTCTCCGGTCAATAACCAACAGCGGGATCTAGATACCCATGTTGGCTCCCACATGCTCCTCGATGATCTCATCGGATGAACCACGATGTCGAGGACTTAATCAATCCCGTATTCAATTCCCTTTGTCAATCGGTACGTTACTTGCCCGAGACTCGATCGTCGGTATCCCAATACCTTGTTCAATCTCGTTACCGGCAAGTCACTTTACTCATACCGTAATGCATGATCCCGCGATCAACCACTTGATCACATTGAGCTCATTATGATGATGCATTACCGAGTGGGCCCAGAGATACCTCTCCGTCATACGGAGTGACAAATCCCAGACTCGATTCGTGCCAACCCAACAGACACTTTCGAGATACCTGTAATGTACCTTTATAGTCACCCAGTTATGTTGTGACGTTTGGCACACCCAAGGTACTCCTACGGTATCCGGGAGTTGCACAATCTCATGGTCTAAGGAAATGATACTTGACATTCAGAAAAGCTACAGCAAACGAACTACACGATCTTTGAGCTAAGCTTAGGATTGGGTCTTGTCCATCACATCATTCTCCTAATGATGTGATCCCGTTATCAATGACATTAATGTCCATAGTCAGGAAACCATGACTATCTTTTGATCAACGAGCTAGTCAACTAGAGGCTCACTAGGGACGTGTTGTGGTCTATGTATTCACACATGTATTACGATTTCCCGGATAACACAATTATAGCATGAACAATAGACAATTATCATGAACAAAGAAATATAATAATAACCATTTTATTATTGCCTCTAGGGCATATTTCCAACATTATCACATTACATGTACTCACACGCATCGACGTACTATTCAAATACAACATGTGGATTTATATAACGCTTATCTGTTGTTATTTCTTATTTGAAATTCTTTTGTCAAGTGGCATCCGTACACCGTGATATGCTTTATATATGCCAGGGGCCTCGTTTTACCCATAATACGGGAATAAAGTCTGAACACCTTCATGGAAGTTCGGCACCCCGAACTTATAGCATTATATGCATCAGCTCTGAATCATGTCTTGGGTCAAATGTTGGGTTTGCCCAGCTCCCATGTTTTGCTGCCTTACATTCCGCTATATCGGCTAAGGCGACACAGGGAGAACTACTGCGATTGTGTCCCGGTTCTTCCGGACGAGCACCTCAGTAGAGAAAGCTGAAAACTGACTGTCATGATACGGCGAGAGCTGGTCAGCCGTTCTACAGGTTAAAAAATCTTTAAGGATTTCTCCCGCATAATGCCATAACCAATGCATCGTGCGATGGATCGGCCTTTTTCCGATAAGGTGCTTATATAGCCCCTCGTGCGGTCTTTCGAACACCAGGGGCTGCGCCTACCTTCCTTTTATAAAGCTCCTATGGTTAAGTGAGAGTGATAAAGCCCTATATTCCGATTGCCTGGTTCGTTGTGCTGAACACCTCCTTCGAAGGACCCAAAACTGGGATAAAGAGTGATGAGGTTTATCCCGAACACCCCCGTACTTCCTACGTGGGGGCAAAAGCCGACGACTGGCCAACTCTCAGGATTAATACATAAAACGGCCGCGCGGGAGGATAAACTTTTATATAACAAGCAATAAATAATAGAAATGACCTTGTTCAACATTACAAAGGACAACATGATTGTATTCATGGAAATATAATGTCCTTGGTGCATTGCTCCGCCGCTAGGCAGGATCCTTTCAGGACACTTTCATAATATAATTCGAGCTTGCGGTGCTCCTTCCCCTCTGGCGGTCCCTCGGTCATCAGCTTTTCAGCATCCATCTTCCCCCAGTGCACCTTCGCGCGGGCGAAGGCCATTCACGCACCCTCTATACAGACCGACCGCTTGATGACGTCAAGTCGAGGGCAGGCACTTACAAGCCGCTTCACGGGCCCGAAGTAGCTACCTGGAATCGGCTCGGTAGGCCATAGACGGATAATCAAATCCTTCATGGCTAGTTCGGCCGCCCTATGCAGTTCGATCAACTGTTTCAGTTGGTCGGCGAAAGGCACCGGATAATTCGGTGCCAGATACTGCGACCAGAAGATCCTATCCGCAGTGTTCCCTTCTTCGGCTCGGCAGAATTGGGCGGCATCCGATATACTGCGGGGCAGTTCCGCAAATACCCCTGGAGAAATCCGAACTCAAAATTAGAAACATGATTTTCTCCTCAAATACTAGCTTTACATGGAAAAAAAGCCTTACCCGCCGTGATCGTCCTCGCCTCTTGGATCTCCTACAAAGTTCCATGGGTTTCCCCCTGGGCATCGCGCGCAGCCTGATGAGCCCTGCCAAGTTCAGATTCTTTCTCCATTAAACTCTGCTCCAAGGTCTCGCATTTCTTCATGGACTCTTGAAGCTCCCGCTCAGCTTCAATAACCCTGGCCTCGTGCTTCTCACGAAGAGCCTACTCCGCGGTTGCCTTTTCCTCGGCCTCGACAACAGCCTTCCTCAGAGCCTCGACTTCGGTCATCACCCCTGGCGCAAATAATGAAACATATTTTATCATACTGAGAATTTGTTTGCACTGAACGCGAATAAGGCTGGCGCATACCTTGTTTATCTTCCAACTGCCTTTTCAACTGGCCAAGTTCTTCTTCGGCCCGCTCCAGACTTTGATTCAGTTCGGAGACCTCTGCAACATGAGAGGCAGCAGCCGCTGCAGATGCCTGCTTATAAAAGAAGAGAGATAGATGTCATCAAGTGAGCCTTCCTGCGAACATAAAATCGATCCTCTGTCCGGTCCTTTCTTGCACCGAACAGTGTATCAGGGGCTACTATCCATACTATGACACTCTTCGAAACCTTATAAAACATACCTCAAAGCCTCTTATAAGGCTGATACAGGCTTCATTCAGTCCACTCTCAGCAGACTGAATCTCCTTAATCACCGCACCCATTAGGGCACGGCGTTCATCGACGATGGAGGCGCTCTTCAGCGCCGCCAACAAAACATCCGGCACCTCTGGCTGGACAGAGATTGCCGGTGGAACAGGCACGCCCCCTTCAGCCGAGGGAGGCCGCCTGTTTAATTCTGGAGTCGTATTGGTCTTCGGAACTGCGTCCGGCTAGGAGCCGAATTCAAGATGGCTCCTGCCGTCGACTCCCATGGGAATCTTCTCCCCCATGGGACCCTGCGAAAGCTCTTTGGCTCCTCACACGAAGACATCTGGAAGGTGCTTTTTAAGTCTGGAAAATCATGGCCGGACTCTGCAAGCTCGGTAAGTTTTTATGTGTTTTACCCGCATAACCCAAGGGAAATGCTTAATGTTTCTTCCTCAACTCCCCTAGAGCTGGACGAAAAAGGCAGGGAGGATCCACTGTCCGGCCTCGTTGCCCGAAGAACCGGCCGGCCCACTTCTGACGAAGATGATGGCCCCGGCACCGTACAAGGCACCGAAGAAGAAGACAGAGAAGGAGGCCAAAAAGACCCAGGGCGGCCTTCATCGCCGCGGCACTTCGTGCACAATACCCAAAGGCTCCAACGTCCGTTCTGCCTTCGAAGAGGACGAGGAGGAGGAGGAAGACGAATCCCCAACGGGGGAAGAAAGAAGAGGGTGGCCTCCATACACTTGGAGGCCGAATCGCCTAAAAGGGGAAAAGCTCCTCTTCCGGAAGAGTCCACTGCCGCCACCGACAGTAGCCCAGCGTGGGATCCCAGGGCCCAGCCCCTGGTGAATTCGTGAATATAAAATCCGAACGTGTTTATGCATCCAGATGTCCAGACTCATTTCGCCGGTGCTGACAAGGCAGGATTTGGCGAACTAACATCACCTGGACTACACTGACAAGTTCGACGTTCTTGTCTTCCATATCTTTAACTCGCGTCTGTAGCATAGACAGTTTGTCGGACGAAGACCAGTTCAGGCACTTCTTGGGCCAGGACGTAAGCCGCAGAGGGGCTCCGGATCAGAACTCTGGAGCAACGGCCCATTCTGTGTCGCGCGGCTCAGTGATGTAAAACCACTACTGTTGCCATTCTTTGACGGAATCATTAAAAGTACATGTTGGCCATGTAACGTTGGGCATCTTGCTCACCATAGTGCCCCCGCACTCAGCGCGCTCGCCGCTCACCACCTTGGGCTTCACATTGAAGATCTTCAGCCACAAGCCGAAGTGTGGCGAGATGCGGAGAAAAGCCTCACACACGATGATGAATGTCGAGATGTTGAAGAAGGAATTGGGGGATAGATCATGAAAATCGATCCCGTAGTAATACATGATGCCGCGAACAAATGGGTGGAGGGGAAACCCTAGCCCGCAGACAAAATGAGGGAGGAATACAACCCTCTCTTGGGGTTCCGGGGTAGGAACGATCTATCCCGCCGTCGGGAGACGGTGGCCGATCTTTTTGGCCAGGTACCCGGCCTCCCAAAGCTTTTTGATATGCTTCTCCTGGATGGTAGAGGCCATCCACTTGCCTCCTGCTTCGGATCCGGACATTTTCGGAAGGCCTTTGTGGGCGGAGAAGACGAACGCTCGGGCGCTGGAGCTTGGGCGAAGGGGAATGGATCGGGAAGAAGAAGGCGTGGGTGCGAAAGGGAGTCCTTATCCCCTTATAAAGGCAGCAGGGATCATGCGCCTCCCCACTTGCCTGGTAAGCTCGCTTATTCCCCAAGCGTCGTGATTAATGGCGCGGTTGGGTTACCCACACCCGTATTGATGAGAATCACGTGATAAGGGGACACGATCTCTGCTTTGACACAAGACGTGCCAAGAAAACTGCCTCGCAATATGTGCAGTGGCTGGTTGAGAAAAACGGTTCGAATAATGACCGGGCCATGGCATGATGTCACGTTATGAAAAGTTGTCAGCAGATTAGATTTGTGGAAATATCATACTCTCTACGGTGGTATCTGGAATTTGTTTTGCAGAGCCGGACACGATCCTTGTGTTCAAAATCTTCTATGGAGTATTCGGAGAAGGAACCCGCCTTGCAATGCCGAAGACAATCTGTGTGTCAGACTCATCATCATTGAAGCCTGGTTCAGGGGCTACTGAGGGAGTCATGGATTAGGGGGTCCTCGGATGGTCGGACTATATCCTTTGGCCGGACTGTTGGATTATGAAGATACAAGATTGAAGACTTCGTCCCATGTCCAGGTGGGACTCTCCTTTGCGTGGAAGGCAAGCTTGGCAATTCGGATATGTAGATCTCCTCCCTTGTAACCGACTCTGTGTAACCCTAGCCCCCTCCAGTGTCTATATAAACCAGAGGGTTTAGTTCGTAGGACAACAACAATTATAATCATAGGCTAGCTTCTAAGGTTTAGCCTCTACGATCTCGTGGTAGATCAACTCTTGTAATACTCATATCATCAAGATCAATCAAGCAGGACATAGGGTATTACCTCCATTGAGAGGGCCTGAACCTGGGTAAACATTGTGTCCCCTGCCTCCTGTTACCATCCGCCTTGGACGCACAGTTCGGGACCCCCTACCCGAGATCCGCTGGTTTTGACACCGACAGTGACCCCTGCCCCCGTATATAAAGGAGCAAGGGGGGAGGTCGGCCAGGCTTGGTGGCGCGCCAAGGAGGGGAGGAGTCCTACTCCTAGTAGGAGTAGGACTCCACCTTTCCTAGTCCAACTAGGAGGATGAAGGGGGGAAGGGAAGGAGAGGGAGAGGGAGAGGGAGAAGGAAAGGGGGCCGCGCCCCCTCCCCCTTGTCCAATTCAGACTCCCATGGGGGGGCGCCACCCTTGCGGGCTCCCCTCTCTCCCCCCTATGACCCATGTAGGCCCATTACTTCCCCGGGGGGGGGGGGTTCGGTAACCTCCCGGTACTCCGAAAAATACCCGAAATGATTCGGAACCATTCCGGTGTCCAAATACCATCGTCCAATATGTCAACCTTTACCTATTGACCATTTCAAGACTCCTCATCATGTCTGCGGTCTCATCCGGGCTCCGAACAAACTTCGGTCACCAAAACACATAACTCATAATACAAATCGTCATCGAACATTAAGCGTGCGGACCCTATGGGTTCGAGAACTATGTAGACATGGACGAGACACATCTCCCATCAATAACCAATAGTGGAACCTGGATGCTCATATTGGTTCCTACATATTCTCCAAAGATCTTTATCGGTCAAACCGCAATGACAACATACGTTATTCCCTTTGTCATCGGTATGTTACTTGCCCGAGATTCGATCGTCGGTATCTTCATACCTAGTTCAATCTTGTTACCGGAAAGTATCTTTACTCGTTCCGTAATGCATCATCCCGCAACTAACTCATTAGTCACATTGCTTGCAAGGCTTATTGTGATGTGCATTACCGAGAGGGCCCAGAGATACCTATCCGATATTCGGAGTGACAAATCCTAATCTCGATCTATGCCAACCCAAAAAATACCTCCAAAGACACCTGTAGAGAATCTTTATAATCACCCAGTTACGTTATGACGTTTTTAGCGCACAAGGTGTTCCTTCGGTATTCGGGAGTTGCATAATCTCATAGTCAAAGGAATATGTACAAGTCATGAAGAAAGAAATAACAATAAAACTTAACGGTCATTATGCTAAGCTAACGGATGGGTATTGTCCATCACATCATTCTCCTAATGATGTGATCCCGTTCATCAAATGACAACACATGTCTATGGTCAGGAAACTTAACCATCTTTGATTAACTAGCTAGTCAAGTAGAGGCATACTAGGGACACTCTGTTTTGTCAATGTATTCACACATGTACCAAGTTTTTGGTTAATACAATTCTAGCATGAATAATAAACATTTATCATGATATATGGAAATATAAATAACAACTTTATTATTGCCTCTAGGGCATATTTCCTCCAGTCTCCCACTTGTAGTAGTCAATAATCTAGATTACACTATAATGATTCTAACACACATGGAGTCTTGGTGTTGATCATGTTTTGCTCATGGAAGAGGCTTAGTCAATGGGTCTGCAACATTCAGATCCGTATGTATTTTGCAAATCTCTATGTCTCCCTCCTTGACTTGATCGTGGATGGAGTTGAAGCGTCTCTTGATGAGTTTGGTTCTCTTGTGAAATCTGGATTCCTTCGCTAAGGCGATTGCTCCAGTATTGTCACAAAAGATTTTCATTGGACCCGATGCACAGGGTATTACACCTAGATCGGATATGAACTCCTTCATCCAGACTCCTTCATTTGCTGCTTCGGAAGCAGCTATGTACTCCGTTTCACACATAGATCCCGCCACGACGCTCTGCTTGGAACTGCACCAACTGACAGCTCCACCATTCAATATAAATATGTATCCGGTTTGCGACTTAGAGTCATCCGGATCAGTGTCAAAGCTAGCGTCGACGTAACCATTTACAACAAGCTCTTTGTCACCTCCATAAATGAGAAACATATCCTTAGTCCTTTTCAGGTCTTTCAGGATGTTCTTGACCGTTGTCCAGTGATCCACTCCTAGATTACTTTGGTACCTCCCTACTAAACTTATAGCAAGGCACACATCTGGTCTAGTACACATCATTTCATACATGATAGAACCTATGGCTGAGGCATAGGGAATGATTTTCATTTTCTCTCTATCTTCTGCAGTGGTCGGGCATTGAGTCTGACTCAACTTTACACCTTGTAACACAGGCAAGAACCCTTTCTTTGACTGGTCCATTTTGAACTTCTTCAAAACTTTATCAAGGTATGTGCTTTGTGAAAGTCCAATTAAGCGTCTTGATCTATCTCTATAGATCTTGATGCCCAATATATAAGCAGCTTCACCGAGCTCTTTCATTAAAAAATTATTATTCAAGTATCCTTTTATGCTATCCAGAAATTCTATATTATTTCCAATCAACAATATGTCATCCACATATAATATTAGAAATGCTATAGAGCTCCCACTCACTTTCTTGTAAATACATGCTTCTCCAAAGTCTGTATAAAACCATATGCTTTGATCACACTATCAAAGCATATATTCCAACTCCGAGAGGCTTGCACTAGTCCATAAATGGATCACTGGAGCTTGCACACTTTGTTAGCACCTTTAGGATCGACAAAACCTTCTGATTGCATCATATACAACTCTTCTTTAAGATATCCATTAAGGAATGCAATTTGGACGCCCATTTGCCAAATTTCATAATCATAAAATGCGGCAATTGCTAACATGATTCGGACAGACTTAAGCATCGCTATGGGTGAGAAGGTCTCATCGTAGTCAACTCCTTAAACTTGTCGAAAACCTTTTGCAACAAGTCGAGCTTTGTAGACAGTAACATTACCATCAGCGCCAGACTTCTTCTTGAAGATCCATTTATTTTCTATGGCTTGCCGATCATCGGGCAAGTCAACCAAAGTCCATACTTTGTTCTCATACATGGATCCCATCTCAGATTTCATGGCCTCAAGCCATTTTGTGGAATCTGGGCTCATCATCGCTTCCTCATAGTTCGTAGGTTCATCATGGTCTAGTAACATGACTTCTAGAACAGGATTACCGTACCACTCTGGTGCGGAACGTACTCTGCTTGACCTACGAAGTTTGGTAGTAACTTGATCTGAAGTTCATGATCATCATCATTAGCTTCCTCACTAATTGGTTTAGGCATCACTGGAATGGATTTCTGTGATGAACCACTTTCCAATTCGAGAGAAGGTACAACTACCTCATCAAGTTCTACTTTCCTCCCACTCACTTCTTTCGAGAGAAACTCCTTCTCTTGAAAGGATCCATTCTTAGAAACAAATATTTTGCCTTCGGATCTATGATAGAAGGTGTACCCAACAGTTCCTTTTGGGTATCCTATGAAGACGCACTTCTTCAATTTGGGTTCGAGCTTATCAGGCTGAAGCTTTTTCACATAAGCATCGCAACCCCAAACTTTAAGAAACGACAACTTTGGTTTCTTGCCAAACCAAACTTCATATGGTGTTGTCTCAACGGATTTAGATGGTGCCCTATTTAACGCGAATGCAACTGTCTCTAATGCATAACCCCAAAACGATAGTGGTAAATCGGTAAGAGACATCATAGATCGCACCATATCTAATAAAGTACCGTTACGACGTTCGGACACACCGTTACGCTGTGGTGTTCCAGGTGGCGTGAGTTGCGAAACTATTCCACATTGTTTTAAATGAAGACCAAACTCGTAACTCAAATATTCGCCTCCGCGATCAGATTGTAGAAATGTTATTTTCTTGTTACGATGATTTTCCACTTCACTCTGAAGTTCTTTGAAATTTTAAAATGTTTCAAACTTATGTTTCATCAAGTAGATATACCCATATCCACTCAAATCATCTATGAAGGTCAGAAAATAACGATACCAGCCGTGACCCTCAACACTCATCGGACCACATACATCAGTATGTATTATTTCCAATAAGTCAGTGGTTCACTCCATTGTTCCGGAGAACGGAGTCTTAGTCATCTTGCCCATGAGACATGGTTCGCAAGCATCAAGTGATTCCAAAAGCCATCAGCATGTTGTTTCTTCATGCGCTTTACACCAATATGACCTAAACAGCAGTGCCACAAATAAGTTGTACTATCATTATTAACTTTGCATCTTTTGGCATCAATATTATGAATATGTGTATCACCACGGTCGAGATTCAACAAGAATAGACCACTCATCAAGGGTGCATGACCATAAAAGATATTACTCATATAAATAGAACAACCATTATTCTCTGATTTAAATGAATAACCGTCTCGCATCAAACAAGAGCCATATACAATGTTCATGCTCAACGCTGGCACCAAATAACAATTATTCAAGTCTAAAACTAATCCCGAAGGTAGATGTAGAGGTAGCATGGTGACGGCGATCATATCAACCTTGGAACCATTTCTGACGCGTATCGTCACCTCGTCCTTAGCCAATCTTCATTTAATCTGTAGCCCCTATTTCGAGTTGCAAATATGAGCAACATAACCAGTATCAAATAACCAGGTGCTACTACGAGCATTAGTAAGGTACACATCAATAACATGTATATCAAATATACATTTCACTTTGCCATCCTTCTTATCCGTCCAATACTTGGGGCAGTTCCGCTTCTAGTGACCAGTCCCTTTGCAGTAGAAGCACTCAGTTTTAGGCTTAGGTCTAGACTTGGGCTTCTTCCGGGGAGTAGAAACTTGCTTGCTATTCTTCTTGAAGTTCCCCTTATTTCCTTTGCCCTTTTTCTTGAAACTAGTGGTCTTGTTAACCATCAACACTTGATGCTCCTTCTTGATTTCTACCTTCGCAACTTTGAGCATTGCGAAGAGCTCGGGAATAGTCTTTTCCATCCCTTGCATATTATAGTTAATCACGAAGCCTTTATAGCTTGGTGGCAGTGATTGAGAACTTTGTCAATGACACTATCATCCGGAAGATTAACTCCCAGCTGAGTCAAGTGGTTATGGTACCTAGACATTCTGAGTATGTGTTCACTGACAGAACTGTTCTCCTCCATTTTGCAGATATAGAACTTGTTGGAGACTTCATATATCTCAACTCGGGCATTTGCTTGAAATATTAACTTCAACTCCTAGAACATCTCATGTGGTCCATGACGTTCAAAACGTCTTTGAAGTCCCGATTCTAAGCCGTAAAGCATGGCATACTGAACTATCGAGTAGTCATCCGATTTAGCTTGCCAGACGTTCATAACGTCCGGAGTTGCTCCTACAATAGGCCTCACACCTAGCGGCGCATCAAGGACATAATTCTTCTGTGCAACAATGAGGATAATCCTCAAGTTACGGACCCAGTCCGTGTAGTTGCTACCATCATCTTTCAACTTAGCTTTCTCTAGGAACGCATTAAAATTCAAGGGAACGGTAGCACGAGCCATTGATCTACAACATAGATATGCAAAAACTATCAGGACTAAGTTCATGATAAATTTAAGTTCAATTAATCATATTACTTAAGAACTCCCACTTAGATAGACATCCCCCGAGTCATCTAAACGATCACGTGATCCATATCAACTAAACCATGTCCGGTCATCACATGAGATGGAGTAGTTTTCAGTGGTGAACATCTCTATGTTGATCATATATAATATATGATTCACATTCGACCTTTCGGTCTCCGTGTTCCGAGGCCATGTCTGTACATGCTAGGCCATGTATGTGAACGTAGGCTTATCACACCCGATAATCACGTGGTGTCTCGGCACGACGAACTATAGCAACGGTGCATACTCAGGGAGAACACTTATACCTTGAAATTTAGTGAGGGGTCATCTTATAATGCTATCGCCGAACTAAGCAAAATAAGATGCATAAAGGATAAACATCACATGCAATCAAAATATGTGACATGATATGGCCATCATCATCTTGTGCCTTTGATCTCCATCTCCGAATCACCGTCATGATTTCCATCGTCACCGGCTTGACACCTTGATCTCCATCGTAGCATCGTTGTCATCTCGCCAACTATTGCTACTATGACTATCACTAACACATAGTGGTAAAGTAAAGCAATTACATGGCGATTGCATACAATAAAACGACAACCATAAGGCTCCTGCCAGTTGCCGATAACTTTTACAAAACATGATCATCTCATACAATAACGTATATAACATCATGTCTTGACCATATCACACCACAACAAGCCCTGCAAAAACAATTTAGACGTCCTCTACTTTGTTATTGCAAGTTTTACGTGGCTGCTACGGGCTTCTAGTAAGAACCGTTCTTACCTACGCATCAAAACCACAATGATTTTTCGTCAAGTGTGTTGTTTTAACCTTCAACAAGGACCGGCCGTAGTCAAATTCGATTCAACTAAAGTTGGAGAAACAGACACCCACCAGCCACCTTTATGAAAAACAAGTTGCATGTCTGTCGGTGGAACCGATCTCATGAACGTGGTCATGTAAGGTTGGTCTGGGCCACTTCATCCAACAATACCGCCGAATCAAAATAAGACGTTGGTGGTAAGCAGTATGACTTTGATCACCCACAACTCTTTGTATTCTACTCGTGCATATCATCTAAGCATAGACCTAGCTCGGATGCCACTATTGGGGAACGTAGCATGCAATTTCAAAAAAATTCCTATGATCGCACAAGATTTATCTAGGATATACATAGAAACGAGAGGGGGAGAGTGTGTCCACGTACCCTTGTAGACTAAAAGCGGAAGCGTTAGGTTAACACGGTTGATGTAGTCGAACGTCTTCGCGATCCAACCGATCAAGTGCCGAACGTACGACACCTCCGAGTTCAGCACATGTTCAACTCGACGACGTCCCTCGAATTCTTGATCTAGCAAAGTGTCAAGGGAGAGTTTCGTCAGCATGATAGCATGGTGACGGTGATGGTGATGTGACCGTGCAGGGCTTCGCCTAAGCACTACGACAATATGACCGGAGGAGTAAACTGTGGAGGGGGGCACCGCACACGGCTAAGAAACAACTGTTGTGTTTTGGGGTGCCCCCTTTCCCCCGTATATAAAGGAGGAGGGGAGGAGGCCGGCCCTAGGGGCGCGCCCAAGTGGGGGGAAACCGACTAGGACTCCCAATCCTAGTCGGCCCCCTTTCCTTTCTTTTGGAGGGGAAAGGGAAGGAGAGGGAGAAGGAAAGGGGGCCGTACCCCCTCCCCCTTGTCCAATTCGGACTCCCATGGGGGTGCCATACTTGCGGGATCCCCTCTCTCTCCCCTATGGCCCATGTAGGCCCATTACTCCCCCCCCGGGGGGGGGGGTTCCGGTAACTTCCCGGTATTCCAAAAATACCTGAAACAATCCGGAACCATTCCGGTGTCTGAATACCATCATCCAATATGTCAATCTTTACCTCTCGACCATTTCGAGACTCCTCGTCATGTCCATGATCTCATCCGGGGCTCCGAACAAACTTCGGTCACCAAAACACATAACTCATAATACAAATCGTCATCGAACATTAGGAGTGCGGACCCTACGGCTTCGAGAACTATGTAGACATGGCCGAGACACATCTCCGGTCAATAACCAACAGCGGAGCCTGGATGCTCATATTGGTTCCTACATATTCTATGAAGATCTTTATCGGTCAAGCCGCAATGACAACATAGTTATTCCCTTTGTCATCGGTATGTTACTTGCCCGAGATTCGATCGTCGGTATCTTCATACCTAGTTCATGAAGGAAATATGCCCTAGAGGCAATAATAAAGTTGTTATTTATATTTCCTTATATCATGATAAATGTTTGTTATTCATGCTAGAATTGTATTAACCGGAAACTTAGTACATGTGTGAATACATAGACAAACAGAGTGTCACTAGTATGCCTCTACTTGACTAGCTCATTGAATCAATGATGGTTATGTTTCCTAACCATGGACATGAGTTGTCATTTGATTAACGGGATCACATCATTAGAGAATGATGTGATTGACTTGACCCATCCGTTAGCTTAGCACGATGATCGTTTAGTTTGTTGCTATTGCTTTCTCCATAACTTATACATGTTCCTATGACTATGAGATCATGCAACTCTCGAATACCAGAGGAACACTTAGTGTACTATCAAACGTCACAACGTAACTGGGTGACTATAAAGATGCTCTACAGGTGTCTCCGATGGTGTTTGTTGAGTTGGCATAGATCGGGATTAGGATTTGTCACTCCGAGTATCGGAGAGGTATCTCTGGGCCCTCTCGGTAATGCACATCACTATAAGCCTTGCAAGCAATGTGACTAATGAGTTAGTTACGGGATGATGCATTACGGAACGAGTAAAGAGACTTGCCGGTAATGAGATTGAACTAGGTATTGAGATACCGACGATCGAATCTCGGGCAAGTAACATACCGATGACAAAGGGAACAACGTATATCGTTATGCAGTTTGACCAATAAAGATCTTCGTAGAATATGTGGGAGCCAATATGAACATCCAGGTTCCGCTATTGGTTATTGACCAGAGATGTGTCTCGGTCATGTCTACATAGTTCTCGAACCTGTAGGGTCCGCACGCTTAAAGTTCGGTGACGATCGGTATTAGAGTTTATGTGTTTTGATGTACTGAAGATAGTTCGGAGTCCCGTATGTGATCACGGACATGACGAGGAGTATCGAAATGGTCGAGACATAAATATTGAAATATGGATGACTATATTCGTACACCGGATGAGTTCCTGGGGTCACCGAATAATTATTGGAGTGTCGGGGGGTTATCGGAACCCCTGGGGGATCTAATGGGCCAACATGGGCCTTGTGTGTGTGAGAGAGAGGAGGGGGCCTTAGGGCTGGCCGCCCCCCCTTGGGAGTCCGAATTGGACAAGGGGGGGGGGCGCCCCCTCTTTCCCTCCCTCTCTCCCTCTCCTTCCTTCCCCCCTTCATCCTCCTAGTTGGACTAGGAAAGGTGGAGTCCTACTCCTACTAGGAGTAGGACTCCTCCCCTCCTTGGCGCGCCACCAAGCCTGGCCGACCTCCCCCCTTGCTCCTTTATATACGGGGGCAGGGGTCACTGTCGGTGTCAAAACCAGCGGATCTCGGGTAGGGGGTCCCGAACTGTGCGTCCAAGGCGGATGGTAACAGGAGGCAGGGGACACAATGTTTACCCAGGTTCAGGCCCTCTCAATGGAGGTAATACCCTATGTCCTGCTTGATTGATCTTGATGATATGAGTATTACAAGAGTTGATCTACCACGAGATCGTAGAGGCTAAACCTTAGAAGCTAGCCTATGATTATAATTGTTGTTGTCCTACGAACTAAACCCTCTGGTTTATATAGACACTGGAGGGGGCTAGGGTTACACAGAGTCGGTTACAAGGGAGGAGATCTACATATCCGAATTGCCAAGCTTGCCTTCCACGCAAAGGAGAGTCCCACCTGGACATGGGACGAAGTCTTCAATCTTGTATCTTCATAATCCAACAGTCCGGCCAAAGGATATAGTCCGACCATCCGAGGACCCCCTAATCCATGACTCCCTCAGTAGCCCCTGAACCAGGCTTCAATGATGATGAGTCTGACACACAGATTGTCTTCGGCATTGCAAGGCGGGTTCCTTCTCCGAATACTCCATAGAAGATTTTGAACACAAGGATCGTGTCCGGCTCTGCAAAACAAATTCCAGATACCACCGTAGAGAGTATGATATTTCCACAAATCTAATCTGCTGACAACTTTTCATAACGTGACATCATGCCATGGCCCGGTCATTATTCGAACCGTTTTTCTCAACCAGCCACTGCACATATTGCGAGGCAGTTTTCTTGGCACGTCTTGTGTCAAAGCAGAGATCGTGTCCCCTTATCACGTGATTCTCATCAATACGGGTGTGGGTAACCCAACCGCGCCATTAATCACGACGCTTGGGGAATAAGCGAGCTTACCAGGCAAGTGGGGAGGCGCATGATCCCTGCTGCCTTTATAAGGGGATAAGGACTCCCTTTCGCACCCACGCCTTCTTCTTCCCGATCCATTCCCCTTCGCCCAAGCTCCAGCGCCCGAGCGTTCGTCTTCTCCGCCCACAAAGGCCTTCCGAAAATGTCCGGATCCGAAGCAGGAGGCAAGTGGATGGCCTCTACCATCCAGGAGAAGCATATCAAAAAGCTTTGGGAGGCCGGGTACCTGGCCAAAAAGATCGGCCACCGTCTCCCGACGGCGGGATAGATCGTTCCTACCCCGGAACCCCAAGAGAGGGTTGTATTCCTCCCTCATTTTGTCTGCGGGCTAGGGTTTCCCCTCCACCCATTTGTTCGCGGCATCATGTATTACTACGGGATCGATTTTCATGATCTATCCCCCAATTCCTTCTTCAACATCTCGACATTCATCATCGTGTGTGAGGCTTTTCTCCGCATCTCGCCACACTTCGGCTTGTGGCTGAAGATCTTCAATGTGAAGCCCAAGGTGGTGAGCGGCGAGCGCGCTGAGTGCGGGGGCACTATGGTGAGCAAGATGCCCAACGTTACATGGCCAACATGTACTTTTAATGATTCCGTCAAAGAATGGCAACAGTAGTGGTTTTACATCACTGAGCCGCGCGACACAGAATGGGCCGTTGCTCCAGAGTTCTGATCCGGAGCCCCTCTGCGGCTTACGTCCTGGCCCAAGAAGTGCCTGAACTGGTCTTCGTCCGACAAACTGTCTATGCTACAGACGCGAGTTAAAGATATGGAAGACAAGAACGTCGAACTTGTCAGTGTAGTCCAGGTGATGTTAGTTCGCCAAATCCTGCCTTGTCAGCACCGGCGAAATGAGTCTGGACATCTGGATGCATAAACACGTTCGGATTTTATATTCACGAATTCACCAGGGGCTGGGCCCTGGGATCCCACGCTGGGCTACTGTCGGTGGCGGCAGTGGACTCTTCCGGAAGAGGAGCTTTTCCCCTTTTAGGCGATTCGGCCTCCAAGTGTATGGAGGCCACCCTCTTCTTTCTTCCCCCGTTGGGGATTCGTCTTCCTCCTCCTCCTCGTCCTCTTCGAAGGCAGAACGGACGTTGGAGCCTTTGGGTATTGTGCACGAAGTGCCGCGGCGATGAAGGCCGCCCTGGGTCTTTTTGGCCTCCTTCTCTGTCTTCTTCTTCGGTGCCTTGTACGGTGCCGGGGCCATCATCTTCGTCAGAAGTGGGCCGGCCGGTTCTTCGGGCAACGAGGCCGGACAGTGGATCCTCCCTGCCTTTTTCGTCCAGCTCTAGGGGAGTTGAGGAAGAAACATTAAGCATTTCCCTTGGGTTATGCGGGTAAAACACATAAAAACTTACCGAGCTTGCAGAGTCCGGCCATGATTTTCCAGACTTAAAAAGCACCTTCCAGATGTCTTCGTGTGAGGAGCCAAAGAGCTTTCGCAGGGTCCCATGGGGGAGAAGATTCCCATGGGAGTCGACGGCAGGAGCCATCTTGAATTCGGCTCCTAGCCGGACGCAGTTCCGAAGACCAATACGACTCCAGAATTAAACAGGCGGCCTCCCTCGGCTGAAGGGGGCGTGCCTGTTCCACCGGCAATCTCTGTCCAGCCAGAGGTGCCGGATGTTTTGTTGGCGGCGCTGAAGAGCGCCTCCATCGTCGATGAACGCCGTGCCCTAATGGGTGCGGTGATTAAGGAGATTCAGTCTGCTGAGAGTGGACTGAATGAAGCCTGTATCAGCCTTATAAGAGGCTTTGAGGTATGTTTTATAAGGTTTCGAAGAGTGTCATAGTATGGATAGTAGCCCCTGATACACTGTTCGGTGCAAGAAAGGACCGGACAGAGGATCGATTTTATGTTCGCAGGAAGGCTCACTTGATGACATCTATCTCTCTTCTTTTATAAGCAGGCATCTGCAGCGGCTGCTGCCTCTCATGTTGCAGAGGTCTCCGAACTGAATCAAAGTCTGGAGCGGGCCGAAGAAGAACTTGGCCAGTTGAAAAGGCAGTTGGAAGATAAACAAGGTATGCGCCAGCCTTATTCGCGTTCAGTGCAAACAAATTCTCAGTATGATAAAATATGTTTCATTATTTGCGCCAGGGGTGATGACCGAAGTCGAGGCTCTGAGGAAGGCTGTTGTCGAGGCCGAGGAAAAGGCAACCGCGGAGTAGGCTCTTCGTGAGAAGCACGAGGCCAGGGTTATTGAAGCTGAGCGGGAGCTTCAAGAGTCCATGAAGAAATGCGAGACCTTGGAGCAGAGTTTAATGGAGAAAGAATCTGAACTTGGCAGGGCTCATCAGGCTGCGCGCGATGCCCAGGGGGAAACCCATGGAACTTTGTAGGAGATCCAAGAGGCGAGGACGATCACGGCGGGTAAGGCTTTTTTTCCATGTAAAGCTAGTATTTGAGGAGAAAATCATGTTTCTAATTTTGAGTTCGGATTTCTCCAGGGGTATTTGCGGAACTGCCCCGCAGTATATCGGATGCCGCCCAATTCTGCCGAGCCGAAGAAGGGAACACTGCGGATAGGATCTTCTGGTCGCAGTATCTGGCACCGAATTATCCGGTGCCTTTCGCCGACCAACTGAAACAGTTGATCGAACTGCATAGGGCGGCCGAACTAGCCATGAAGGATTTGATTATCCGTCTATGGCCTACCGAGCCGATTCCAGGTAGCTACTTCGGGCCCGTGAAGCGGCTTGTAAGTGCCTGCCCTCGACTTGACGTCATCAAGCGGTCGGTCTGTATAGAGGGTGCGTGAATGGCCTTCGCCCGCGCGAAGGTGCACTGGGGGAAGATGGATGCTGAAAAGCTGATGACCGAGGGACCGCCAGAGGGGAAGGAGCACCGCAAGCTCGAATTATATTATGAAAGTGTCCTGAAAGGATCCTGCCTAGCGGCGGAGCAATGCACCAAGGACATTATATTTCCATGAATACAATCATGTTGTCCTTTGTAATGTTGAACAAGGTCATTTCTATTATTTATTGCTTGTTATATAAAAGTTTATCCTCCCGCGCGGCCGTTTTATGTATTAATCCTGAGAGTTGGCCAGTCGTCGGCTTTTGCCCCCACGTAGGAAGTACGGGGGTGTTCGGGATAAACCTCATCACTCTTTATCCCAGTTTTGGGTCCTTCGAAGGAGGTGTTCAGCACAACGAACCAGGCAATCGGAATATAGGGCTTTATCACTCTCACTTAACCATAGGAGCTTTATAAAAGGAAGGTAGGCGCAGCCCCTGGTGTTCGAAAGACCGCACGAGGGGCTATATAAGCACCTTATCGGAAAAAGGCCGATCCATCGCACGATGCATTGGTTATGGCATTATGCGGGAGAAATCCTTAAAGATTTTTTAACCTGTAGAACGGCTGACCAGCTCTCGCCGTATCATGACAGTCAGTTTTCAGCTTTCTCTACTGAGGTGCTCGTCCGGAAGAACCGGGACACAATCGCAGTAGTTCTCCCTGTGTCGCCTTAGCCGATATAGCGGAATGTAAGGCAGCAAAACATGGGAGCTGGGCAAACCCAACATTTGACCCAAGACATGATTCAGAGCTGATGCATATAATGCTATAAGTTCGGGGTGCCGAACTTCCATGAAGGTGTTCAGACTTTATTCCCGTATTATGGGTAAAACGAGGCCCCTGGCATATATAAAGCATATCACGGTGTACGGATGCCACTTGACAAAAGAATTTCAAATAAGAAATAACAACAGATAAGCGTTATATAAATCCACATGTTGTATTTGAATAGTACGTCGATGCGTGTGAGTACATGTAATGTGATAATGTTGGAAATATGCCCTAGAGGCAATAATAAAATGGTTATTATTATATTTCTTTGTTCATGATAATTGTCTATTGTTCATGCTATAATTGTGTTATCCGGGAAATCGTAATACATGTGTGAATACATAGACCACAACACGTCCCTAGTGAGCCTCTAGTTGACTAGCTCGTTGATCAAAAGATAGTCATGGTTTCCTGACTATGGACATTAGATGTCATTGATAACGGGATCACATCATTAGGAGAATGATGTGATGGACAAGACCCAATCCTAAGCTTAGCTCAAAGATCGTGTAGTTCGTTTGCTGTAGCTTTTCTGAATGTCAAGTATCATTTCCTTAGACCATGAGATTGTGCAACTCCCGGATACCGTAGGAGTACCTTGGGTGTGCCAAACGTCACAACATAACTGGGTGACTATAAAGGTACATTACAGGTATCTTCGAAAGTGTCTGTTGGGTTGGCACGAATCGAGTCTGGGATTTGTCACTCCGTATGACGGAGAGGTATCTCTGGGCCCACTCGGTAATGCATCATCATAATGAGCTCAATGTGATCAAGTGGTTGATCGCGGGATCATGCATTACAGTATGAGTAAAGTGACTTGCCGGTAACGAGATTGAACAAGGTATTGGGATACCGACGATCGAGTCTCGGGCAAGTAACGTACCGATTGACAAAGGGAATTGAATACGGGATTGATTAAGTCCTCGACATCGTGGTTCATCCGATGAGATCATCGAGGAGCATGTGGGAGCCAACATGGGTATCTAGATCCCGCTGTTGGTTATTGACCGGAGAGGCGTCTCGGTCATGTCTGCGTGTCTCCCGAACCCGTAGGGTCTACACACTTAAGGTTCGGTGACGCTAGGGTTGTAGAGATATTAGTATGCAGTAACCCGAAAGTTGTTCGGAGTCCCGGATGAGATCCCGGACATCACGAGGAGTTCCGGAATGGTCCGGAGGTAAAGATTTTTATATAGGAAGTCCAGTTTCGGCCAGCGGGAAGGTTTCGGGGGTTACCGGTATTGTACCGGGACCACCGGAAGGGTCCCGGGGGTCCACCAGATGGGGCCACCTATCCCGGAGGGCCCCATGGGCTGAAGTGGCGTGGGAACCAGCCCCTGATGGGCTGGTGCGCCCCACCCGAGGGCCCAAGGCGCCTAGGGTTGGAAACCCTAGGGGGCCGTTGCCCCCCCGAGGGGGCATGCGCCCCCCTGGTTGGAAACCCTAAGGGGGCCGTTGCCCCCAGGGCCCCCCCTTTTAGATGGGATCTCCAAGGGGGCATGCGCCCCCCTAGCCCCTATATATAGTGGAAGGGAGGGAGGGCAGCCGCACCTTGCTCTTGGCGCCTCCCTCTCCCTCCGTAACACCTTTCCTCCCCACTTGTGCTTGGCGAAGCCCTACCGGGATCCTGCTGCATCCACCACCACGCCGTCGTGCTGCTGGATCTTCATCAACCTCTCCTTCCCCCTTGCTGGATCAAGAAGGAGGAGACGTCTTCCCAACCATATGTGTGTTGAACGCGGAGGTGCTGTCCGTTCGGCACTTGGTCATCGGTGATTTGGATCACGGCGAGTACGACTCCATCATCCCCGTTCACTTGAACGCTTCCGCTCGCGATCTACAAGGGTATGTAGATGCACTCCTATTCCCCTCGTTGCTAGAATACTCCATAGATTGATCTTGGTGATGCGTAGAATTTTTTTAATTTCTGCTACGATCCCCAACATATAAAAGGGAAATATGACTGTGGAACCTGCTAAGACCAGGGGGAAGAAGCTGTGTGCGGATCCAGAGTATAGTCGGATGGTCATCGCGGGGAATATCTAAGGATTCCCTTGCGTGTTCGAGCTGCTTCCATATCGTCAGTCTTGGTCTGCGCAAAGTTGAACCTGCAAACAAAATGTAAGAAATGCTTGTGTGCCGTAGAGCGGTTGAGCCGCGGTGTGTGGCCTATCCCGGCTTTCGCCGGAGTGTTTAATTAAGCTCTGGACGAGCCGGGCTATCCTGCCGCAAAGTAGTTCGAAGTCCTTTGGCGGTGTTCGGAAGTCGGGCCGTCGACTCGAGGTTCGGTTGGAAGGTGCCACTTGTAGCTTCTGCTGTTAAAGCAGCGGTATACTCCTTGGTGCCGAGGGAAATTTCGGCCTTGCCATTAACCGTGATGACGCCGCGCGGACCGGGCATCTTGAGCTTACGGTAGGCGTAATGTGGCACCGCGTTGGATCGAGAAAACGTGGTTCATCCGAGCAGTGCCTGATAATCACTGCGAAATGGGACGATATCGAAGATTAACTCTTCGGCACGGTAATTGTCTGGTGATCCAAAGACTACCTCAAGGGCGATGGAGCCTGTACATCTGGCCTTCACACCTGGTATAATACCGCTGAAGGTGGTTTTAGTGGGCTTGATCACCGAATGATCGATGCCCATCTTGCGCACTGTGTCCTAGTATAGCAGGTTTAGACTGCTACCTCCGTCCATAAGGACTCGTGTGAGGTGGAACCCGTCAATTATTGGGTCGAGGACTAGTGCGGCTGGATTGCCTTGATAGGCATTAAGCGGACGATCCATGTGGTTGAAGATGATCGGCCCTAGTTTATATTGTGGGACGACTGGTTCTGTTAGGTCTACATCCCTAAGGGTGTGCATCCGGTATGGGTTAGGAGTGTAGGAGCCGCTTACCATGTTTATCGTTTGGATTTGCAGGGGAAATTTCTTTTGTCCTCCTGTACTTGGTGATCTGGGCTCCTCGTCGCCATCGTCGCTTTGAGACCCCTTATCTTTGTTTTTGGCACCTGACCTGCCGGCTTGTTTGAAGACCCAACATTCTCTGTTGGTATGATTGTCTAGTGTTCCTGGGGTGCCATGAATTTGGCATGGGCGGTCGAGTATGCGGTCCAGACTGGAGGACCCGAATTGTCATTTTTGAGTGGCCCATTCCGCTGACTGGACTTAGAGCCCCTAAACCTGGCATTGACTGTCGTATCTTCGGCGTTTTCACCATTTTTGCAGCACTTGTGTTTGTTGCATCGGGGTTTGCTGTTGCTATCTCTGGCTTCTGATGTGCCAGGGTTACTTGTTGTGTTGTTGCTACGGGCCAACCAGCTATCTTCGCCCGCGCAAAAGCGGGTCATGAGTGTCGTGAGGGCTGCCATGGATTTTGGCTTCTCTTGGCCGAGATGTCGGGCGAGCCACTCGTCACAGATGTTATGTTTAAAGGCCGCTAGGACTTTGGCATCCGGATAGTCGACAATTTGGTTCTTTTTAATTAGGAACCGAGTCCAGAATTTCCTAGCTGACTCTCTAGGCTGCTGTGTTATGTGACTTAAATCGTCAGCATCCGGTGGCCGTACATAAGTGCCCTGGAAGTTGTCCAGGAATGCATCTGCCAGGTTCTCCCAGCTTCCGATGGAGTTTGCCGGCAAGCTATTCAGCCAATGCCAAGCCGACCCCTTGAGTTTTAGCGGGAGATACTTGATGGCGTGTAGATCATCCCCGCGGGCCATGTGAATGTGGAGGAAGAAATCCTATATCCATACCGCGGGGTCTGTAGTGCCGTCATATGATTCAATGTTCATGGGTTTAAACCCTTCTGGGAATTCATGATCCATTACTTCAACAGTGAAGCATAGGGGGTGTGCGGCGCCTCTGTGCCGGGCTATATCGCGACGCAGTTCATACGAGTCTTGTCTGCTGTGTTCGGCCCGGCCGGCTTTGCTTTTAGTATATCTGGCGTGACGGTTGTCGTCACGCGTTGGGGCGCGCCCCCGTGATCCGTAGACCAATCTTTTATGTGCCGATTTGTTTTCCAATACTTCTCGCAGGTCCTACGTGTTACCCCGGGCCTTGGTATTTTGTTTGACTGGCGTTGGGGTGCGGTCTGGACTTCGGGCTGATATGCCGCTTTGTCTCGGCCACGAGGTGGCCGGTCAGCCGCATCATTGATTACCCACAAGTATAGGGGATCGCAACAGTTTTTGAGGGTAAAGTATTCAACCCAAATTTATTAATTCGACACAAGGGGAGCCAAAGAGTACTCTCAAGTATTAGCAGCTGAGTTGTCAATTCAACCACACCTGGAAACTTAATATCTGCAGCAAAGTATTTAGTAGCAAAGTAATATGATGGTAGTGGTAACGGTAGCAAAAGGTAACATTAGTAAAAGTAATGTTTTTGGTATTTTGTAGTGATGATAGCAATAGCAACGGGAAAGTAAATAAGCGAAGAACAATATATGGAAAGCTCGTAGGCAATGGATCAGTGATGGAGAATTATGCCGGATGCGGTTCATTATGTAATAGTCATAACCTAGGGTGACACAGAACTAGCTCCAATTCATTGATATAATGTAGGCAGGTATTCCGAACATAGTCATACGTGCTTATGGAAAAGAACTCGCATGCCATCTTTTGTCCTACCCTCCCGTGGTAGCGGGGTCCTTATGGAAACTAAGGGATATTAAGGCCTCCTTTTAATAGAGAACCGGAACAAAGCATTAACACATAGTGAATACATGAACTCCTCAAACTACGGTCATCATCGGTAAGTATCCCGATTATTGTCACTTCGGGGTTAACGTATCGTAACACATAATAGGTGACTATAGACTTGCAAGATAGGATCAAGAACACTCATATATTGATGAAAACATAATAGGTTCAGATCTGAAATCATGGCACTCGGGCACTAGTGACAAGCATTAAGCATAGCAAAGTCATAGCAACATCAATCTCAGAACATAGTGGATACTAGGGATCAAACCCTAACAAAACTAACTCGATTACATGATAGATACCATCCAACCCATCAACGTCCAGCAAGCCTACGATGGAATTACTCACGCACGACGGTGAGCATCATGAAATTGGTGATGGAGGATGGTTGATGATGACGATGGCGACGGATTCCCCTCTCCGGATCCCCGAACGGACTCCAGATCAGCCCTCTCGAGAGGTTTTAGGGCTTGGCGGCGGCTCCATATCGTAAAACGCGATGAATTCTTCTCTCTGATTTTTTCTCCCCGAAACACAATATATGGAGTTGGAGTTGGAGAGGCACCAGGGGGCCCACGAGGTAGGGGGCGCGCCCTAGGGGGGCAGGCGCGCCCCCCACCCTCGTGGAGAGGTGGTGGGCCCCCTGGCCTTCATCTTTTGCAGGTATTTTTTATATTTTCCAAAAAGTTGCTCCATGAAGTTTCAGGTCATTCCGAGAACGTTTGTTTCTGCACATAAATAACACCATGGTAATTCTGGTAAAAACAACGTTAGTCCGGGTGAGTTCCATTAAAATCATGCAAGTTAGAGTCCAAAACAAGGACAAAAGTGTTTGGAAAAGTAGATATGTTGGAGACGTATCAACTCCCCCAAGCTTAAACCTTTGCTTGTCCTCAAGCAATTCAGTTGACAAACTGAAAGTGATGAAGAAAAACTTTTACAAACTCTGTTTGCTCTTGTTGTTGTAAATATGTAAAGCCAGCATTCAAGTTTTCAGCAAAGATTATAACTAACCACATTCGCAATAACGCTTAGGTCTCAAGTTTACTCATATCAATAGCATAATCAACTAGCGAGCAATAATAATAAATCTCGAATGACAACACTTTCTCAAAACAATCATAATATGATATAACAAGATGGTATCTCGCTAGCCCTTTCTGAGACCTCAAAACATAAATGCAGAGCACCTTTAAAGACCAAGGACTGACTAGACATTGTAATTCATGGTAAAAGAAATCTAGTCAAGTCATACTTAATGTAAACTAACAGTAATGAATGCAAATGACAGCGGTGCTCTCCAACTGGTGCTTTTTAATAAGAGGGTGATGACTCATCATAAAAGTAAATAGATAGGCCCTTTGCAGAGGGAAGCAGGGATTTGTAGAGGTGCCAGAGCTCGGTTTTGAAATAGAGGTGAATAATATTTTGAGCGGTATACTTTCATTGTAAACATAACAACCAAGAGATGGCGATATCTTCCATGCTACACACATTATAGGCGGTTCCCAAATAGAATGGTAAAGTTTATACTCCCCCTTCCACCAACAAGCATCAATCCATGGCTTGCTCGAAACAACGAGTGCCTCCAACTAACAAGAGTCCTAGGGGGAGTTTTGTTTGCAATTATTTTGACTTAGTTTGCATAAAGCATGGGACTGGGCATCCCGGTGACCAGCCATTTATCTCGTGAGTGAGGAGCGGAATCCACTCCTCTTGAGAATAACCCGCCTAACATGGAAGATATAGACAGCCCTAGTTGATACATGAGCTATTCGAGCATACAGAACAGGATATTTATTTGAAGGTTTAGAGTTTGGCACATACAAATTTACTTGGAACGACAGGTAGATACCGTATATAGGTAGGTATGGTGGACTCATTTGCAATAACTTTGGGGTTTAAGGGATTGGATGCATAAGCAGTATTCCCGCTTAGTACAGGTGAAGGCTAGCAAAAGACCGGGGAGCGACCAGCTAGAGAGCGACAACGGTCATGAACATGCATTAAAATTAATCAACACCGAATGCAAGCATGAGTAGTATATAATCCACCATGAACATAAATATCGTGAAGGCTATGTTGATTTTGTTTCAACTACATGCATGAACATGTGCCAAGTCAAGTCACTTAAATCATTCAGAGGAGGATACCACCCTATCATACCACATCATAACCATTTCAATAGCATGTTGGCACGCAAGGTAAACCATTATAACTCATAGCTAATCAAGCATGGCACAAACACTATGATCTCTAGTTGTCATTGCAAACATGTTTATTCATAATAGGCTGAATCAGGAACGATGAACTAATCATATTTACAGAAACAAAAGAGGTCGAGTTCATACCAGCTTTTCTCATCTCAGTCAGTCCATCATATATCGTCATAATTGCCCTTCACTTGCACGACCGAACAATGTGAATAATAATAATAGTGCACGCGCATTGGACTATGCTGGAATCTGCAAGCATTCAATAAACAGGAGAAGACAAGGCAATATGGGCTCTTTTGTCTGATCAACAATAATGTATATAAGAGCCACTTCAACAATTTAATTATGGTCTTCTCCTATCGACCCCCAAAGAAAAGAAAAGAGATAAAACTATTTACACGGGAGAGCTCCCGACAAGTAAAAGAAGAACATGAAATCTTTTTGGGTTTTCTTTTTAATTACTACTACAAGCATGGAAATTAAACTAACTAAAAGCTACAACTAATTTTTTTGGTTTTTCTTAAGGTTTATTAAGCACACAAGAAGAAAGCATAAAAAGGAAAATAAACTAGCATGGATGATACAATGAAAAAGTATGAGCACCGACATCTAGCAATGAGTGTGTGAACATAAATGTAATGTCGGTGGGAAATACGTACTCCCCCAAGCTTAGGCTTTTAGCCTAAGTTGGTCTATGGCCACGGCTGGCCTGGCGGATATCCATAATAATAGCTGGGGTCGTACTGCGATGCAGCGGCTATCGCCTGCTGAGCTGCATCGTGGCGACGAGCGGCCTCCGCTCTCCTCTCGTACTCATCTGCCTCCTCTCTGGTAATAGTATATCTTCCTTTTGCCTAATGATCAAAGAAGGCAGGAGCAGGGAGAGTAATATGGACAGCACGGCGTCTGTCAAAGATTAGTCGATACTGGAGAGGTGATTCATTCCTCTTGACAAACTGGTGGTGAACCATAGCATTAAAGTCTAGGTAAGCAGGAGGTAATTCAATATCATATTCGCGTATGGCTATACCAAGAAAATTAGCTATGCGGGTTGCATAAATTCCTCCAAAGAAATCTCCATTAAATCTATTAAGATGCAACCTACGTGCAACAATGGCTCCCAAATTATAAGATTTATCTCCTAACACATCACTCCTAAGAATACTGAGATCAGGGACACACATGTGACATGCCTCGTCTTTACCATTAATGCATCTACCTATGAAGAGAGCAAAATAATGTATAGTAGGAAAGTGAATGCTCCCTATGGTGGCTTGTGTTATATCTCTAGATTCTCCCACAGTTATACTAGCAAGAAAATCTCTAAATTCAGATTTGCGAGGATCCCTTATACTACCCCATTGTGGAAGTTTGCAAGCAGTGGTAAAGTCCTCTAAGTCCATAGTGTAAGAATTTTCATAAAGATCAAATAGGACAGTTGGAGAATTACGTGAAGTTGAAAATTCAAACCTCCTCACAAAGGAACTAGTGAGATAGTGATACTGGCTGCACTTCTCTTCCTCAAAGCTCACAAGATCAGCGTTACACAAATATGCGTTAAATTCTTCCTTAATTCCCGCTCGATCCATAAAGTTCTCAGAAGGCCATTCACAAGGATGCACTGGAGCGTCTCTTGGTGGCTCTTCATCAGCATCACGCATTGCAAGCTTGGGTCCTTGCTTTCTTGAAGAACCACCTTGGAACATTTTCCCAAGCATATTTCTTCCTCTGAAAAATTTTGAAATTTTTTAGTAACTTCAAAATAAAAGTGAACCAAACTCAATAATATTGATAGCAACTACTCCTACCAGTGCCTAGAGCCTATATCATGCATCAAAACTACTTGGAACCATATAAATTCGACATGCCAGCTCAAGAACATGGTCACCTAGGCAGCATAAATTTGCAATGAATAAAGCACTAGAACAAAAACTAATTGGACCAATGGAGGAGTGAGGGAGTCCTGGATTAGGGGGTCTCCGGACAGCCGAACTATATCCTTTGGCCGGACTGTTAGACCATGAAGATACACGATTGAAGACTTCTTCTCGTGTCCGGATGGGACTCTACTTGGCGTGGAAGGCAAGCTAGGCAATACGGATATGTATATCTCCTCCTTTGTAACCGACCTTGTGTAACCCTAGCCCCTCCGGTGTCTATATAAACTGGAGGGTTTTAGTCCGTAGGACAACATACAATCATACCATAGGCTAGCTTCTAGGGTTTAGCCTCTCCAATCTCGTGGTAGATCTACTCTTGTACTACCCATATCATCAATATTAATCAAGCAGGACGTAGGGTTTTACCTCTATCGAGAGGGCCCGAACCTGGGTAAAACATTGTGTCCCCTGCCTCCTGTTACCATCCGCCTTAGACGCATAGTTCGGGACCCCCTACCCGAGATCCGCCAGTTTTGACACCGACATTGGTGCTTTCATTGAGAGTTCCTCTCTGCCGTCGCCAGAAGGAAGGATGTCTCGTCTCGTCTTTAAATACGGTACTACTGTTGGGGGAGCTTTGGCTGTCGGCCAAACTCTCCGGCTAGGCGGGTTCATCATGACCGCCTGTACGGCCGCCGCGCCGACGATGAATTCTCGGGTCATCGAAAACAACCTCCATGTCAAATCGGCACTCGCTGAACAGATGGATCCAATGGATCTCTCCTCCTTAAACGAGCTCTTGGATCGCATCGCCGCCTTGGGAGTCGCTACGGACTATGATCGGATTGGGCTTAAACCTGATTAAAGGGAGATTAACTCTCCACCGGTCACCCATCATATTGCAGTGGTGGAGGAACAATGCGGCGACTTTTCCTCTATCTTGAGGACCAACTATGTCCGGATTTCCGAGCTCCCCGAGCCGGATGCTCGTTCGCGGGAGGAAAACATCCAATCCCTGAACTTAGAGTCAGACAACGGACCAGGATTAGCGGGTAACATCCCGGAACAGGAACTTCCAAAATTGGAAACTCCTCGGCCCCTGGATCCCAGATCGGGTAGGGGTTTGGATTCAATTCCACCCACCCACCCAAACCCAAGCGATCTTTCCATATCAGGCAAGAGCCCCAGGAAACAGTACATCATTACTGGGCCAGATTCCTCCTTGCGATGAACAAGGTTAAGGACTGTCGCGAGGAAGACGCAATCTTATTTTTATGCAATAATTGCACGGACAAGGGAATCCTTAATGCCATAAATCGCCGTGAGATAACACGCTTTGCTGACTTGGCGTCCATAGTACGCAAGTACTGTGTGATGGAAAGTGCCTGGAAAACCGAAAGAATCTTTTGGGATAATCCGGCCCTGAACACAAACCCAGTCCGAAATAAAAGGGTGCATTATCACAATACACCCGGGTTAACTACCAAAAAGCAAAAACCCTCTACAGGGCAAGGAACTGTACTGGAGGGATGGCTCAATGGACCCTGCAAAATTCATAGCACGGCGGATATAATACCAACGCATAGCCTTAGAGCATGTTGGATACTCCGGCAGGTGGCCAAAAGTGGTGGGGATCTTCTTATCCCACATACCACAGAGCACCATCCAGTGGATAACAATACGGTGTTAACAGTGTTCGAGAACTTTGCGTCAAATAATAGGCTCAAGCGAACACTCTGCAGCATGGCCGAAATCTGCCATGTAGCAGCAACAAATCCATGGAGTGACACGGCTATTACCTTCAATGCCAGTGATGAACCCAAATTCCGAACAGCCCGAGCACCAGCCGCACTGGTCCTCAGTCCAATCGTGGACGGCTTTCGACTCACCAAAGTACTCATGGACGGCGGCAGCGGACTAAACCTCATCTATGAGGAAACCCTTCAAAAGATGGAAATAGACTGGAACCGCATCGAGCAAAGTAGCACAATGTTGGTGTCAAAACTGGCGAATCTCGGGTAGGGGGTCCCGAACTGTGCGTCTAGGCCGGATGGTAACAAGAGGCAAGGGACACGAAGTTTTACCCAGGTTCGGGCCCTCTCGATGGAGGTAAAACCCTACGTCCTACTTGATTAATATTGATGATATGGGTAGTACAAGAGTAGATCTACCATGAGATCGGAGAGGCTAAACCCTAGAAGCTAGCCTATGGTCTGATTGTTGTTGTGTATGTTGTCCTACGGACTAAAACCCTCCGGTTTATATAGACACCGGAGAGGGTTAGGGTTACACAAAGTCGGTTACAATGGTAGGAGATCTACATATCCGTATCGCCAAGCTTGCCTTCCACACCAAGGAAAGTCCCTTCCGGACACGGGACGGAGTCTTCAATCTTGTATCTTCATAGTCCAGGAGTCCGGCTGAAGGTATAGTCCGACCATCCGGGCACCCCCTAATCCAGGACTCCCTCAGTAGCCCCCGAACCAGGCTTCAATGATGATGAGTCTGGCGCGCAGATTGTCTTCGGCATTGCAAGGCGGGTTCTCCTCCAAATTCCGTGTACCTGTTGAATAGAGTCCGGTTTCTTGTAGATGTTGCGCTCCTTGGCTTGTACGCCCAATAATGGCCGATTCCCACGTGTCAAACGAATATGAAAAGTCTGAGTGTTTTTTACACTCACACCCCTAGCCGCGTAAATGAGCTGACCTATTTAAGGGGACGAGGATTTAGATCCAAACCACATCTTCCCCCCTTCGCGAGTGTTCATCAGAGCGCATCCGACAAAGGTCCATTCCACCATGGCCAGCCGTCGTGACTCCTCCTCTCGCCCTTCCAGCCCTCATCCTGGATATTGGGAGAGATGCTCCATCCCGCATAGCGAGCTAGTGACGCTCCAGACCAAGGGATTTCTCCCCCCGGCCTATATGGTCCCGGTTCGAGCCGGCCTTGCCGTCTATAATGGCGGAGAGCAAGCGGAGAGTGCCCCTAATCCCTCCAAAGGAGAGCGGGTGTGCCTCGTCCCTTATTTAATAAGGGGGCTCGGATTTCCAATCCATCCATTTCTCCGGGGGCTACTGGAGTTCTACGGCCTCTAGCTACACAATCTCACGCCTGCCTCCGTATTGCATATCGCAGGCTTCGTAGCCCTCTGCGAGCTGTTTTTGGGTATCGAGGCTCATTTCGGGCTATGGAAGAGGTTATTCTGCCTTGTGCCCTGCTCTAAGGAGGGGTCAATGTATCAAGTGGGCGGAGCCGAAGTGTGGCGCATCGCCGGGACCGGATATCTGTCCGGAACCCCAAAGAAGGCGTCCGAAGACTGGCCCTCGGAATGGTTTTATATAGAAGACGTCCCGCTGCCGGATCCTGTCCGGATCGGTCTCCCTGAATTCGACAGTGCTCCCTTAAAGAAGCGCCTAAGCTGGCGTCCACAGAGCCCTCAGAGGGAAAGTGATAGGGACATAATTTACCTGATGGGCCGAATAAGATTGTTAGCCCATTCCGGACTAACCATGATCAGGGTTATGGCCGAATGCATTATGCGGGGGGTGCAACCGCTTCAGTATAGAAGCCCCCCATGTGGGACTTCAACGGGGAGGACGACGCCACCCGCTACAGCCGTAAGGGTCCGGATTCAGCTGCCGCTCTACTAAAGATCTTGTCCACTTTGTATAAGGGAGAAGAGGAGGAATTTCTCCGCGTCAACCCACAGGGTGGATTCTCTATGCATAATCCCCCAAGCTGGGTAAGCGGTCATATTTACTTGCCCATCCGTTTTGTATTCCCATTGTTAAATATTCAGTCTGCGACTTCAACGGAGGAACTGCGCCAGGCTGTTAAGGAAATAAGTAGCCCTCCTCCACAACCCGAGGACCCAGGACGGTCCCTCGACCCGGCCTCTCAAGAGGATCCGGACATATCTGTGGAGCTGATTGATGGAGTGTTCCATCAATTGAGCAAGGACAATGCCTTCGTGGCCATTACGGCCGATTACCCAGGGCTAATCCCGGCCTCCCAGGTAACTAAGATCGAAGCCCCAGTACCCCGAATAGGTGCCTGCCCTCTCGTGTTTTCAGTTTCTTGATTGCAATCGAACTTTGTAGGGGAGGTTTTTAAAGCGGAAGGCCGAACCTACGGCGACAAGCCAACGAGGGGCCGCAGGGCCCCGTGGGCAGAAAAGAAGTGCGGTCCGGACCGAGGCATCAGCGCAAAGGTATGGCGCGCCCCCTTATCCCAGGTGTTATACCTTCGAGGCACATTGACACTCATGCTCTCTTCAGGACAAAGAGAGCTTGCTGGACTATATCCGGAGAGGCTGCCAATCGCGCCTCCACCAGCCAGGCTCCAAAGCCTGGTCCGGAGGCGGAGGCGAACGCAAGGCGCGCACCAGACGCTCCTCCGACGGAGGATGTGGACGGGTTGTCTGCCACCAACTATGAGGTAGAGAGTGCCATGAACCACAGGCGTCGCCGGACAATTCTTCACGATGCTTGTTTCTCCCAAGGGGCGTTAGATGCCTTCAACTCGGGAGATGCGTACCTCCGTGCCGCTCAAAATGGTCTAGCCAGAGCCACAGAGCAATATGTAAAAGACATACGGGTAAGAAAATTTTGGTAATTATATATATATATATATACCAGTAGCCCCCGAGACTTGAAACAGTTAGAATAACTGATTTAAGGATCATTTGTTACGCAGGTTCTTACAGAAAAGAATTCCCTACTGTCCAAGGAGCTGGAAGAGTGCAAAGCCCAACTTGAGGCCGCACTAGCCGCGACATGGGAGCCCAAGGAGACCCCCTCTGGTAATATACACTTCGAAAGATAAGTATTTTGTGAAGCACGGCATGTGTGCGAATCTGACAAATGAAATTGCAGATGGCGCCGGATTGAATCCGGAAAGGCAACACCTCCTACGCCAGCTAAAGGCTGGCGAGAAGGTGCTGACAAAGGTGAGGCGGGAGAAGAACGATCTCCAAGATGCCAACACCAAGCTGGGCGTCGAGTTGAAAGATGTTCGTGCCCAGCTGTCAGACTCCGTGAAGGAGAATCAGCGGCTTCGGCGCGGCATATTTAGTAAGTGCTTGAACGAACCTTTGAAAGAAAGTTCGACGGGGAAGTCGACTAACAGAGGAATGTCTGTAGGTGTGCTAACAGGTCGTCCTGCAGAGGAGATGCCTGGTTCTACGGGTGACCTTCTTCCCGAGCTCTCGCAACTGCTCAATCGAGTTCGGCAGGTGATGCAATGCGTCGCCCAGGCCCTGTGGCCATCCGTCTCCATGACCAAAGGTCTTGGAGAGCTTGCGGAGAAGCTAAAGGGAGCACGGTGGCGCTTCCGATTGTGGAAGATATCGGCCTGCCATCAAGGCACTAGGGAGGCCTGGGCCATGGTGAAGACACGGTACGCAAAGGCTGACCCCAACCACATGGCCGAGGTCGGTCCTGTAGGGCCCGATGGGAAGGAGATCCCTGTAAGCTTAGTATACGGCCAAGTAGAGTTGGCCGCAAAGTATTCCCAGCAGGACTGTAAATTAGACAGCCTGTTAGATGGTATTGAAGAGGAATACAATCAGTCAAAATGACTATGTAATTTAATTGATATTTATAATGCCTTCTAGCTGGATTGTAGATCATTTGTCATGGCCGACCTTTTCACTTCAGCCTCGGGAACTGACGGTCCGGAGTGTGTCCGAATTCCCATGCGGTTATATAGGAACCGGGGAATGCATGGAGACCAGGCGTAGGGGTCATTAGTGCGTTAACAGACAAGTGCCCGACTAGTTATGTTATATTACATGGTTAGTAAGAAACATCTTCCAGGGAGAATAGTTCTGTTAGGGGTTCCTTTCCCTGGGAGGCATGCCCTAAGGTGCATGTCCATGCTGCGAAAAGAAACGCAGGAAAAACATCTGGGGGCGAAAAAATAAAAAAAGATCATCTTTAGTTCACCGACCGAATATTCCCTTAAGAACGCTAGCTTTCGGCTTCACCCAGTCTGAGGTACACGTCCGGCTGACCCGACAGTAACAATCGCAGAGGTGCTCCCTTTACCACCTAGCCGAACAATCGGGAACGTAGGGGTAAGCACAGGAGCCAGGCAACCCAGCTTGGCCAAAACTTAAGTCATATCTATGCATATAATGGTGAATAAAAGGTACATGTGGAAGTGTGACACATGTGTTGGGCATGAAGCCCGTATGAATAAGCTTCTGTTTAAAGAAGCCCCCAGGTTTAATGAGCGCGGATAGCGCGTCACTTTATGAGCCTTTAAAGGCTATAAGAGAGAGAGAGAGAAGAAGAGAAATGTAAGACAAAAAATATATAAAAATGGACAGAGGAAGGAGACGAACACAGAGTCCGGCGCTAGGCGTAGAATCTTCGGAGACGGGCTGCGTTCCATGGGTTCGGCTCGAGTCGGTTATCCGATGCATCCCGCAGGCGGTACGCTCCACCAGTCAGGACTTGGTCAATTATGAAGGGACCTTCCCACTTGGGCTTGAGTTTGTCCTTTTTCTTGTCCGGTAGTCGTAGGACTAATTCGCCAACGTTGTAATTTTTGGCCCTTACTTCTCTGCTTTGGTATCTTCGAGCCTGCTGTTGATAGAATGCGGAACGGGCTTTTGCCACGTCACGCTCCTCCTTCAATGCGTCCAAGCTGTCCTGCCGATCGAGCTCGGCTTCTCTTTCTTCGTACATGCACACTCGAGGTGAGTCATGAATTATGTCTCAAGGCAAAACTGCCTCTGCGCCGTACACCATAAAGAATGGTGTGTATCCGGTGGTGCGATTCGGCATGGTCCGCAGCCCCCAGAGTATGGAGTCGAGCTCCTCTACCCAGTGCGTGTTAGATTCCTTGAGGGACGGCACTAATCTGGGTTTGATGCCGCTCATGATAAGAACATTTGCACGTTCGACCTGGCCGTTAGTTTGTGGGTGATAGACAGAAGCATAATCGAGCTTGATGCCCATGTTTTTGCACCAGAGTTTTACCTTGTCTTCCGTGAAGTTCGTGCCGTTATCAGTGATGATGCTGTGGGGGATGCCGCAACGGTGTACAACCCCGGATATAAAGTCTATCACCGGTCCGGGTTTGGCCGTCTTAACAGGCTTGGCTTCTATCCATTTGGTGAACTTATCCACCATGACCAGTAAGTATTTTTGCTTGTGGTTTTCGCCTTTAAGGGGTCCAACCATGTCAAGCCCCCAGACCGTGAAGGGACAAGTAACGGGGATAGTTTGGAGGGTGGTGGGTGGCATATGGCTTTGGTTTGCAAAAAGCTGGCAACCGGTGCATCGTTGGACCAAGTCCTGAGCGTCTGCCCGGGCCGTCGGCCAATAAAAGCCTGTACGGAAGGCCTTGCTTACAAGGGACCGAGCTGCAGCGTGATGACCACCGAGTCCGGCATGAATTTTAGCTAGGAGGTTCCGCCCCTCCTCTTCGGAGATGCACCTTTGAAGGACTCCGGTAGTGCTTTTCTTATAAAGCTCTCCTTCGTGGACTCTGTAGGCTTTGGATCGCCGCACTATGCAGCGTGCCTCATTTTGGTCCTCGGGGAGTTCCTGCCTAGTAAGGTAGGCGAGGAATGGTTCTGTCCACGGGGCGATGACGGCCATTATTACGTGGGCTGAAGGTGTTATTTCATTGGCAGAGCCTCCAATTGTGTCAGAATGTTCGGAGTTGGGCAGTGCGGTTGGGTCCGGGCTGTTATTGTTTGGCTCCCCTTCCCATACTACGAATGGCTTGAACAGCCTTTCCAAGAAGATGTTGGGGGGGACTACATCGCGTTTTGCGCCGATGCGTGCCAGGACATCTGCCGCCTGATTATTTTCCCGGGCTATATGGTGAAATTCAAGCCCCTCGAACCGAGCTGACATTTTTAGGACGGCGTTGCGGTAAGCTGCCATTTTTGGATCCTTGGCATCGAAGTCTCCATTTATTTGGGATATTGCGAGGTTCGAGTCCCCACGCACCTCTAGGCGTTGAATGCCCATGGATACTGCCATCCGGAGACCATGTAAAAGGGCCTCATATTCGGCTGCATTGTTGGAGTCCGTGTACATAATCTGGAGTACGTATTGAACTGTGTCTCCTGTGGGGTACATCAAAATGACGCCAGCCCCCAGTCCGGCCAACATCTTGGAGCCGTCGAAATGCATGATCCAATTTGAATATGTGCCATACTCTTTAGGGAGTTCGGCCTCCGTCCATTCTGCGACGAAGTCGGCCAAGACTTGCGACTTGATGGCTCGCCGTGGCTTATAAGTTATGTCGAACGGGAGGAGCTCAATGGCCCATTTTGCAATACGGCCCGTTGCGTCACGGTTGTTTATAATATCGTTAAGTGGTACTTCCGAGGCTACTGTTATTGAACACTCTTGAAAGTAGTGTCGTAGCTTCCGGGACGCCATGAATACTGCGTACGCAATCTTTTGATAATGCGGGTATGGTGATTTGTAGGGAGTGAGGACAATGGACACATAATAGACCGGCTTTTGAAGGGGGAATTTGTGTCCGTCCGTTTCTCGTTTGACGACGAGCACTGCGCTTACAACCTGATGTGTTGCTGCAATGTATAATAGCATTGGTTCGCTAATGTTTGGCGTGGCCAGGACTGGGTTTGTTGCCAGTATGGCTTTTATTTCGTCGAGTCCGGCCGTGGCTGCATCCGTCCATTTGAAGTGTTCGGTGCGCCGAAGGAGGCGGTAAAGGGGTAGGGCCTTTTCTCCCAAGCGGGAGATAAAGCGGCTTAGAGCCGCCATGCATCCGGTTAACTTTTGTATTTGTTTGAGGTCCTTTGGGATATCCAGCTGCGACAGAGCTCGGATCTTGGCTGGATTTGCTTCAATTCCTCTACTGGATACAATGAAGCCCAAGAGCTTTCCGGCTGGAACGCCAAAAACGCATTTTTCTGGGTTGAGCTTGATGTCGTATGTTCGGAGGTTATCAAATGTGAGCCTCAAGTCGTCTACTAGAGATTCAACATGTCTTGTTTTGACGACCACATCATCTACATATGCCTCCACTATTTACCGATCTGGCTTGCCAGACATGTCTGAATCATGCGCTGATATGTTGCGCCAGCGTTTTTGAGCCCGAAGGGCATCGTGTTGAAGCAGAATGGGCCGTATGGTGTGATAAATGCTGTTGCGGCTTGGTCTGGTTCTGCCATCTTGATTTGATGGTAGCCGGAATATGCATCGAGGAAACACAACGAATTGTGTCTTGCGGTAGCGTCGATAATTTGATCAATGCGGGGGAGGGGGAAGGGATCCTTTGGGCAAGCCTTGTTAAGGTCTTTAAAATCAACACACAGGCGCCAAGATTTGTCCTTCTTTGGTACCATCACCAGGTTTGCTAGCCAGTCCGGATGTTTTATATCTCTGATGAATCCGACCTCCAATAGCTTTGCTAGCTCCTCTCCCATGGCCTGTCTCTTAGGTTCGGAAAAATGCCGAAGGGCCTGTTTAACAGGTTTGAATCCTGTTTGGATATTTAAGCTGTGCTCGGCCAGCCTGCATGGGATTCCTGGCATGTCTGAAGGGTGCCAGGCGAAAATGTCCCAGTTCTCTCGTAGGAACTCTCGCAGTGCGGCGTCTACATCAGGGTTAAACTGTGCCCCGATGGAAGCTGTTTTGTTGGGGTCCGTTGGATGGACTTGGAATTTGACTATTTCATCCGCCGGTTTAAAGGAGGTGGACTTGGATCTTTTGTCTAGTACCACATCGTCCCTATTCACCATAGAGCGCAGCGCAGTCAGTTCCTCAGCCGCTAGGGCTTCGGATAGTGCCTCGAGGGCCAGTGCGGCTGTCTTGTTTTCGGCGCGGAGTGCTATGTCCGGATCACTAGCGAGAGTGATGATCCCGTTAGGCCCGGGCATCTTGAGCTTCATGTACCCGTAATGGGGTATTGCTTGGAAGATTGTAAACGCTTCCCGCCCTAGCAGAGCATGATAACCGCTGTTGAACGGAGCCACATGGAATGTGACTTCTTCGGACCTGTAATTATCCGGCGTGCTGAACACCACATCTAGTGTGATTTTTCCTGTACAGTGCACTTCCCGACTGGGGATTATTCCTCTAAAGGTTGTGCTGCTTCGCTCAATGCGGTTCCAGTCTATTTCCATTTTTTGAAGGGTTTCCTCATAAATGAGGTTCAATCCGCTGCCGCCGTCCATGAGTACCTTGGTAAGACGAAAGCCGTCCACTATTGGACTGAGGACCAATGCGGCTGGTGCTCGGGCTGTTCGGAATTTAGGTTCATCACTGGCGTTAAAGGTAATAGCCGTGTCACTCCATGGGTTTATTGTTGCTACTTGGTAGACTTCGGCAAGGCTGCGGAGTGTCCTTTTTCGCACATTATTTGATGCGAAGGTCTCGAAGACTGTTAATACCGTATTGGTGTCTCTGGGGTGGCTTTCTGTGGCCTCCGGAATTAGGAGATTTTCGCCAATTTTGGCCACCTGCCGGAGTATCCAACATGCTCTAAGGCTGTGAGTTGGTGTGGCGTCCTTTGTACTGTGAATTTTACAGGGTCCATTAAGCCATCCTTCCAGTACGGTTCCATGCCCTGTAGAGGGTTTTTGCTTTTTAGTGTTGACCCGGGTGTCTGGTGATGATGCACCCTTTTATTTCGGACTGGGTTTGTATTCAGGGCCGGATTGTCCCAAAATTTTATTTCGGTTTTCCAGGCACTTTCCATCGCATAGTACTTTCGTACAATGGACGCCAAGTCAGCGAAGCGCATAATATCATGGCGACTTATGGCGTTGAGTATTCCCTTGTCCATGCAATTATTGCAGAAGATTGAGATTGCGTCTTCCTCGCTGCAATCCCTTAGCCTGTTCTTAACCAGGAGGAATCTAGTCCAGTAATGATGTACTGTTTCATCAGGTTCTTGCCTGATTTTGGATAGATCGCTTATGTTGGGGTGGGTGGGTGGAATTAAACCTGAAGCCTCACCCCATCTGAGGCTCAGAGGCCGAGGAATTTCCGAACTCGAAAATTTGGATTCCTGGATGTTGTCCAATGAATCCAGCCCGTCTCCTGACTCTAAGTTCAGGTCTTGAGTGATATCCTCCCCTCCGCGGGTATCCGGCTTGGAGGGATCGGGAATCCGGACGTAGCGAGTCCTTAAGATAGATGAAGGGTCGCCGCACTGTCCCTCTACCACGGCCACGTGATGGGTGACTTGGGGAAAGTTAATCTCTCTCAGACCGGGTTTAGGCCCAATCTGGTCCTAATCCGTAGCGACTCCCAGGGAGGCGAAGCGATCCAAGAGCTCGTTTATGGAGGAGAGCTCCATTGGATCTAACTGCTCGACAAGTTCCGAGCTGACATGAAGATTGTTTTCGATGGCTCGAGAGGTCATCGTCGGCGCAGAAGCCGAACATGCGGTCATAAGAAAACCACCTAGCCGGAGGGTTTGGCCGATAGCCAAAGCTCCCTTAGCAACGGTGCCGTCTTTAAAGACGGGGCGAGGCATCCTTCCTGGTGGCGACAACACAGAGGAACTCTCAATGAAAGCACCAATGTCGGTGTCAAAACCGGCGGATCTCGGGTAGGGGGTCCCGAATTGTGCGTCTAGGCCGGATGGTAACAGGAGGCAAGGGACACGAAGTTTTACCCAGGTTCGGGCCCTATCGATGGAGGTAAAACCCTACGTCCTGCTTGATTAATATTGATGATATGGGTAGTACAAGAGTAGATCTACCACGAGATCGGAGAGGCTAAACCCTAGAAGCTAGCCTATGATCTGATTGTTGTTGTGTATGTTGTCCTACGGACTAAAACCCTGCGGTTTATATAGACACCGGAGAGGGTTAGGGTTACAGAAAGTCGGTTACAATGGTAGGATATCTACATATCCGTATCGCCAAGCTTGCCTTCCACACCAAGGAAAGTCCCTTCCGAACACGGGACGGAGTCTTCAATCTTGTATCTTCATAGTCTAGGAGTCCGGCTGAAGGTATAGTCCGGCCATCCGGACACCCCCTAATCCAGGACTCCCTCACACAACCTTTAGAGGAATTATCCCCAGTCGGGAAGCACGCTATGCTGGGAAAATCACGTGGATGTGCAGGAGGAAATCCTCGATCCATACCGTAGGATTTGTTGTGCCATCATATGATTCGATATTTATGGGTTTGAAACCTTCTGGGATTTGGTGATCCATCACTTCGTCTATGAAGCATAGGGGGTGTGTGGCGCCTTTGTACTAGGCTATATCGCGACGCAGCTCAAATGAGTCTTGCCCGCTGTGTTCGTCCTGGCCGGACTTACTTTTACTGTATCTGATGTGACGGTTATCGTCTCGCATAGTGGCGCGCCCTCGTGATCCGTAGATCGATCTTGCATGTTTTTCTTTGTCCTCCAATACGTCTCGCAGGTCTAGCATGTTTCCCCGTGCCTTTTCATTTTTATTTGAGTGGCGTCGGGGTGCGGGCTGAGTTTTTGGCTGAAATGCCTCTCTGTCGCGGCCACGAGGTGGCCGGTCAGCTGCATCATATGCTGGAGATGTAGGTTTGAGTGCTTCCTCCTCCAGTTGGGGTAGCAACCTACACTTTGGGTAACTCTTGGAGGGGCATTCGAGTTTATATTCCTCAGCCGCAAGGACTTTAGTCCATCTGTCAGCTAGCAAATCTTGATCAGCTTGAAGCTGCTGTTGCTTTTTCTTAAGGCTGTTTGCCGTGGCTATAAGCCGGCGCTTGAAGCGCTCTTGTTCGACGGGATCCTCAGTCACGACGAATTCGTCATCGTCGAGGCTTGCCTCGTCTTCGGAGGGAGGCATGTAATTATCATCCTCCGCCTCTCCATCTGCCGCTCTCTCTGGAGGGCTGGCTTCTCCATCCTCCTGCCCTAGATCTTGCTGGAGGGGATTATAGTCATCTTCGGCACTGTCCGGAGTGCTATTATCTCCTGTGCCGGGGTCACCGCTTTTGCTTTGGCAGGACTTAGAGCGGCGCCGCTGACGACGGTGCTTGGGTTGCTTCTTGGAGGGGTCATCCTCCGCTGTCTCGTCGACATTGCCTTCTTTGGGTGTGTCCACCATGTATATATCATATGATGAGGTGGCTGTCCAGTGCCCTGTGGGCAGTGGTTCCTCTTCGTCTCCCGCATCGTCGTCCATACCATCGATGTCTTCAGAGTCGAAGTCGAGCATGTCGGTTAAGTCGTCGACAGTGGCTACTAAGTGGGTGGTGGGTGGGCGGCGAATTTCTTTGTCATCCACATCCTGATCCTGCCGGACATAGTTCGGCCAGGATTCTCCTAACAAGGAGAGAGACCTTGATGAGTTCAGTATGTCGCCGAAGGGCGAGTGCTGAAAAATATCCGCGGAGGTAAACTCCATGATCGGCGCCCAATCGGATTCAATAGGCACGGGCGCAGGCGATTCGGAGTCCGTGGCCGGGGAGGAATCCGGTAGTTCGGCGTCATGTCTCTCATGAAGAGTAAGGTCGATACTTGGCTCGATCGCCGATGAGAGTGCAGCCTCCGTGGCGGGGTCTATCCACCCGCCCAAGGATGGCGCAACTGGCTCCGAATTGAGGGTCGGAGCGGTTGCCGGCGCGATCTCCTGGACACTATCCGATGGCAGAGCTAAATCATGCTCATCGTGACCATGTGGCGCATTAAGCAGGGGCTCGAATCCATCGAAGATCAAGTCTCCACGGATATCGGCCGTGTAGTTTAAGCTTCCAAACCAGACGTGATGGCCAGGGGCGTAACTCTCGATCTGCTCCAGATGGCCAAGCGGGTTGGCCCGCAGTGCGAAGCCGCCGAATACGAAGATCTGACCGGGGAGAAAAGTCTCACCCTGGACTGCATCGCTATCGATGATCGTAGGAGCCATCAAGCCTAACGGCAACAACACAGAGGAACTCTCAATGAAAGCACCAATGTCGGTGTCAAAACCAGCGGATCTCGGGTAGGGGGTCCCGAACTGTGCGTCTAAGGCGGATGGTAACAGGAGGCAGGGGACACGATGTTTTACCCAGGTTCGGGCCCTCTTGATGGAGGTAAAACCCTACATCCTGCTTGATTATTCTTGATAATATGAGTAGTACAAGAGTTGATCTACCACGAGATCGGAGAGGCTAAACCCTAGAAGCTAGCCTATGGTATGATTGTTTGTTGTCCTATGGACTAAAACCCTCTAGTTTATATAGACACCGGAGGGGGCTAGGGTTACACAAGGTCGGTTACAAAGGAGGAGACATACATATCCGTATTGCCTAGCTTGCCTTCCATGCCAAGTAGAGTCCCATTCGGACACGGGACGAAGTCTTCAATCTTGTATCTTCATAGTCCAACAGTCCGGCCAAAGGATATAGTCCGCCCGTCCGGAGACCCCCTAATCCAGGACTCCCTCAGACGTTGTCGGAGATACTCAAGGAAATATGCCCTAGAGGCAATAATAATGTTATTATTTTATTTCCTTATATCATGATAAATGTTTATTATTCATGCTAGAATTGTATTATCCGGAAACATAATACTTGTGTGAATACATAGACAAACTAAACATCACTAGTATGCCTCTACTTGACTAGCTTGTTAATCAAAGATGGTTATGTTTCCTAACCATAGACATGTGTTGTCATTTGATTAACGGGATCACATTATTAGGAGAATGATGTGATTGACATGACCCATTCCATTAGCTTAGCACCCCATCGTTTAGTATGTTGCTATTGCTTTCTTCATGACTTATACATGTTCCTATAACTATGAGATTATGCAACTCCCGTTTGCCGGAGGAACACTTTGTGTGCTACCAAACATCACAACGTAACTGGGTGATTATAAAGGAGCTCTATAGGTGTCTCCAAAGGTAAATGTTTGGTTGGCATATTTCGAGATTAGGATTTGTCACTCCGATTGTTGGAGAGGTATCTCTGGGCCCTCTCGGTAATGCACATCACATAAGCCTTGCAAGCATTGCAACTAATGAGTTAGTTACGAGATGATGTATTAAGAAACGAGTAAAGAGACTTGCCGGTAACGAGATTGAACTAGGTATTGAGATACCGACGATCGAATCTTGGGCAAGTAACATACCGATGACAAAGGGAACAACGCATGCTGTTATGCAGTCTGACCGATAAAGATCTTCATAGAATATGTGGGAGCCAATATGAGCATCCAGGTTCCGCTATTGGTTATTGACCGGAGACATGTCTCGGTCATGTCTACATTGTTCTCGAACCCGTAGGGTCCGCACGCTTAAGGTTTCGATGACAATTCTATTATGAGTTTATGAGTTTTGATGTACCGAAGTTAGTTCGGAGTTCCGGATGTGATCACGGACATGACGAGGAGTCTTGAAATGGTCGAGACATAAATATTGATATATTGGACGGCTATATTCGGACACCGGAAGTGTTCCGGATGATTTCAAAGAAAACCGGAGTGCCGGAGGGTTACCGGAACCCCCCCGGGAGAAGTAATGGGCCTCATGGGCCCTAGTGGAGAGAGAGAGAGGGGCGGCCAGGGTGGGCTAGGAGAGGGAGGGCGGCGCCCCCCTTTCCTTCTCCCTCTCCCCCTTCCTTTCCCCCTCCTAGTAGGAGTAGGAAAGAGGGGAGTCCTACTCCTACTAGGAGGAGGACTCCTCCTCCTTGGCGCGCCCTAGGGCCGGCCGGCCTCCTCCCCTTGCTCCTTTATATACAGGGGCAGGGGGCACCCCTAGACACACAAGTTGATCCACGTGATCGTTTTCTTAGCCGTGTGCGGTGCCCCCTTCCACCATACTCCTCGATAATATTGTAGCAGTGCTTACGCGAAGCCCTGCGACGGTAGAACATCAAGATCATCACCACGCCGTCGTGCTGACGGAACTCTTCCCCGACACTTTGCTGGATCAGAGTCCGGGGATCGTCATCGAGCTGAACGTGTGCTAAAACTCGGAGGTGCCGTAGTTTCGGTGCTTGATCGGTCGGGCCATGAAGACGTACGACTACATCAACCGCATTGTCATAACGCTTCCGCTGTCGGTCTACGAGGGTACGTAGATCACACTCTCCCCTCTTGTTGCTATGCATCACCATGATCTTGCGTGTGCATAGGAATTTTTTTGAAATTACTACGTTCCCCAACAGTGGCATCAGAGCCAGGTTTTATGTGTTGATGTTATATGCACGAGTAGAACACAAGTGAGTTGTGGGCAATATAAGTCATCCTGCTTACCAGCATGTCATACTTTGGTTCGGCGGTATTGTTGGATGAAGCAGCCCGGACCGACATTACGCGTACGCTTACGCGAGACTGGTTCTACCGACGTGCTTTGCACACAGGTGGCTGGCGGGTGTCAGTTTCTCCAACTTTAGTTGAACCGAGTGTGGCTACGCCCAGTCCTTGCGAAGGTTAAAACAACACCAACTTGACAAACTATCGTTGTGGTTTTGATGCGTAGGTAAGATTGGTTCTTTCTTAAGCCCGTAGAAGCCACATAAAACTTGCAAACAACAAAGTAGAAGACGTCTAACTTGTTTTTGCAGGGCATGTTGTGATGTGATATGGTCAAGACATGATGCTAAATTTTATTGTATGAGATGATCATGTTTTGTAACCGAGTTATCGGCAACTGGCAGGAGCCATATGGTTGTCGCTTTATTGTATGCAATGCAATTGCGCTGTAATGCTTTACTTTATCACTAAGCGGTAGCGATAGTCGTGGAAGCATAAGATTGGCGAGACGACAACGATGCTACGATGATGATCAAGGTGTCGCGCCGGTGACAATGGTGATCATGACGGTGCTTCGAAGATGGAGATCACAAGCACAAGATGATGATGGCCATATCATATCACTTATATTGATTGCATGTGATGTTTATCTTTTATGCATCTTATCTTGCTTTGTTTGACGGTAGCATTTTAAGATGATCTCCCACTAATTATCAAGAAGTGTTCTCCCTGAGTATGCACCGTTGCGAAAGTTCTTCGTGCTGAGACACCACGTGATGATCGGGTGTGATAGGCTCTACGTTCAAATACAACAGGTGCAAAACAGTTGCACATGCAGAATACTCAGGTTATACTTGACGAGGCAAGCATATACAGATATGGCCTCGGAACACGGAGACCGAAAGGTCGAGCGTGAATCATATAGTAGATATGATCAACATAGTGATGTTCACCAATGAAACTACTCCATCTCACGTGATGATCAGACATGGTTTAGTTGATTTGGATCACGTAATCACTTAGAGGATTAGAGGGATGTCTATCTAAGTGGGAGTTCTTTAGTAATATGATTAATTGAACTTAAATTTATCATGAACTTAGTACCTGATAGTATCTTGCTTGTTTATGTTTGATTGTAGATAGATGGACCGTGCTGTTGTTCCGTTGAATTTTAATGCGTTCCTTGAGAAAGCAAAGTTGAAAGATGATGGTAGCAATTACACGGACTGGGTCCGTAACTTGAGGATTATCCTCATTGCTGCACAGAAGAATTATGTCCTAGAAGCACCGCTGGGTGCGAGGCCTGCTGCTGGAGCAACACCGGATGTTATGAACGTCTGGCAGAGCAAAGCTGATGACTAATCGATAGTTCAGTGTGCCATGCTTTACGGCTTAGAATCGGGACTTCAACGACGTTTTGAACGTCATGGAGCATATGAGATGTTCCAGGAGTTGAAGTTAATATTTCAAGCAAATGCCCGGATTGAGAGATATGAAGTCTCCAATAAGTTCTATAGCTGCAAGATGGAGGAGAACAGTTCTGTCAGTGAGCATATACTCAAAATGTCTGGGTACAATAATCACTTGATTCAATTGGGAGTTAATCTTCCACATGATTGTGTCATTGACATAATTCTCCAATCACTGCCACCTAGCTACAAGAGCTTCGTGATGAACTATAATATGCAAGGGATGAATAAAACTATTCCTGAGCTCTTCGCAATGCTGAAAGCTACGGAGGTAGAAATCAAGAAGGAGCATCAAGTGTTGATGGTCAACAAGACCACTAGTTTCAAGAAAAAAGGCAAAGGGAAGAAGAAGGGGAACTTCAAAAAGAACAGCAAGCAAGTTGCTGCTCAAGAGAAGAAACCCAAATCTGGACCTAAGCCTGAAACTGAGTGCTTCTACTGCAAGCAGACTGGTCACTGGAAGCAGAACTGCCCCAAGTATTTGGCGGATAAGAAGGATGGCAAGGTGAACAAAGGTATATGCGATATACATGTTATTGATGTGTACCTTACTAATGCTCGCAGTAGCACCTGGGTATTTGATACTGGTTCTGTTGCTAACATTTGCAACTCGAAACAGGGACTATGGATTAAGCGAAGATTGGCTAAGGACGAGGTGACGATGCGTTTGGGAAATGGTTCCAAAGTCGATATGATCGCGATCAGCACGCTACCTCTACATCTACCTTCGGGATTAGTATTAGACCTAAATAATTGTTATTTGGTGCCAGCGTTGAGCATGAACATTATATCTGGATCTTGTTTAATGCGAGACGGTTATTCATTTAAATCAGAGAATAATGGTTGTTCTATTTATATGAGTAATATCTTTTATGGTCATGCACCCATGAAGAATGGTCTATTCTTATTAAATCTCGATAGTAGTGACACACATATTCATAATGTTGAAGCCAAAAGATGCAGAGTTGATAATGATAGTGCAACTTATTTGTGGCACTGCCGTTTAGGTCATATCGGTATAAAGCGCATGAAGAAACTCCATACTGATGGACTTTTGGAATCACTTGATTATGAATCACTTGGTACTTGCGAACCGTGCCTTATGGGTAAGATGACAAGAACACCGTTCTCCGGTACTATGGAGAGAGCAACAGATTTGTTGGAAATCATACATACAGATGTATGTGGTCCGATGAATGTTGAGGCTCGTGGCGGATATCGTTATTTTCTCACTTTCACAGATGACTTAAGTAGATATGGGCATATCTACTTAATGAAACATAAGTCTGAAACATTTGAAAAGTTCAAAGAATTTCCGAGTGAAGTTGAAAATCATCGTAACAAGAAAATAAAATTCCTACGATCTAATCATGGAGGAGAATATTTGAGTTACGAGTTTGGTGTACATTTGAAACAATGCGGAATAGTTTCGCAACTCACGCCACCCAGAACACCACAGCGTCATGGTGTGTCCGAACGTCGTAATCGTACTTTACTTGATATGGTACGATCTATGATGTCTCTTACTGATTTACCGCTATCATTTTGGGGTTATGCTCTAGAGACAGCTGCATTCACGTTAAATAGGGCACCATCAAAATCCGTTGAGACGACGCCTTATGAACTGTGGTTTGGCAAGAAACCAAAGTTGTCATTTCTGAAAGTTTGGGGCTGCGATGCTTATGTGAAAAAGCTTCAAGCTGATAAGCTCGAACCCAAATCGGAGAAATGTGTCTTCATAGGATATCCAAAGGAAACTATTGGATACACCTTCTATCACATATCCGAAGGCAAGACTTTTGTTGCTAAATTCGGAAACTTTCTAGATAAGGAGTTTCTCTCCAAAGAAGTGAGTGGGAGGAAAGTAGAACTTGATGAGGTAACTGTACCTGCTCCCTTATTGGAAAGTAGTACATCACAGAAACCAGTTTCTATGACACCTACACCAATTAGTGAGGAAGCTAATGATGATGATCATGAAACTTCAAAACAAGATACTACTGAACCTCGTAGATCAACCAGAGTAAGATCCGCACCAGAGTGGTACGGTAATCCTATTCTGGAAGTCATGCTACTAGATCATGATGAACCTACGAACTATGGAGAAGCGATGGTGAGCCCAGATTCCGCAAAATGGCTTGAAGCCATGAAATCTGAGATGGGATCCATGTATGAGAAAAAGTGTGGACTTTGGTTGACTTGCCCAAAGATCGGCAAGCAATTGAGAATAAATGGATCTTCAAGAAGAAGACTGACGCTGACGGTAATATTACTGTCTATAAAGCTCGACTTGTCGCAAAAGGTTTTCGACAAGTTCAAGGGATTGACTAAGATGAGACCTTCTCACCCGTAGCGATGCTTAAGTCTGTCCGAATCATGTTAGCAATTGCCGCATTTTATGATTATGAAATATGGCAGATGGATGTCAAAACTGCATTCTTGAATGGATTTCTGGAAGAAGAGTTGTATATGATGCAGCCGGAAGGTTTTGTCGATCCAAAGGGAGCTAACAAAGTGTGCAAGCTCCAGCGATCCATTTATGGACTGGTGCAAGCCTCTCGGAGTTGGAATAAACACTTTGATAGTGTGATCAAAGCATTTGGTTTTGTACAGACTTTTGGAGAAGCCTGTATTTACAAGAAAGTGAGTGGGAGCTCTGTAGCATTTCTGATATTATATGTAGATGACATATTACTAATCGGAAATGATATAGAATTTCTGGATAGCATAAAGGGATACTTGAATAAGAGTTTTTCAATGAAAGACCTCGGTGAAGCTGCTTACATATTGGGCATTAAGATCTATAAAGATAGATCAAGACGCTTAATTGGACTTTCACAAAGCACATACCTTGACAAAATTTTGAAGAAGTTCAAAATGGATCAAGCAAAGAAAGGATTCTTGCCTGTGTTACAAGGTGTGAAATTGAGTAAGACTCAATGCCCGACCAATGCAGAAGATAGAGAGAAAATGAAAGATGTTCCCTATGCTTCAGCCATAGGCTCTATGATGTATGCAATGCTGTGTACCAGACTTGATGTGTGTATTGCTATAAGTCTAGCAGGGAGGTACCAAAGTAATCCAGGAGTGGATCACTGGACAGCAGTCAAGAGCATCCTGAAATACCTGAAAAGGACTAAGGATATGTTTCTCATATATGGAGGTGACAAAGAGCTCATCGTAAATGGTTATGTTGATGCAAGCTTTGACACTGATTCGGACGATTCTAAATCGCAAACCGGATACGTGTTTACATTAAACGGTGGAGCTGTCAGTTGGTGCAGTTCTAAACAGAGCGTTGTGGCGGGATCTACATGTGAAGCGGAGTACATAGCTGCTTCGGAAGCAGCAAATGAAGGAGTCTGGATGAAGGAGTTCATATCCGATCTAGGTGTCATACCTAGTGCATCGGGTCCAATGAAAATCTTTTGTGACAATACTTGTGCAATTGCCTTGGCAAAGGAATCCAGATTTCACAAGAGAACCAAGCACATCAAGAGACGCTTCAATTCCATCCGGGATCTAGTCCAGGTGGGAGACATAGAGATTTGCAAGATACATACGGATCTGAATGTTGCAGACCCATTGACTAAGCCTCTTCCACAAGCAAAACATGATCAGCACCAAAGCTCCATGGGTGTTAGAATCATTACTGTGTAATCTAGATTATTGACTCTAGTGCAAGTGGGAGACTGAAGGAAATATGCCCTAGAGGCAATAATAATGTTATTATTTTATTTCCTTATATCATGATAAATGTTTATTATTCATGCTAGAATTGTATTATCCGGAAACATAATACTTGTGTGAATACATAGACAAACTAAACGTCACTAGTATGCCTCTACTTGACTAGCTCGTTAATCAAAGATGGTTATGTTTCCTAACCATAGACACGTGTTGTCATTTGATTAACGGGATCACATTATTAGGAGAATGATGTGATTGACATGACCCATTCCATTAGCTTAGCACCCGATCGTAGTATGTTGCTATTGCTTTCTTCATGACTTATACATGTTCCTATAACTATGAGATTATGCAACTCCTGTTTGCCAGAGGAACACTTTGTGTGCTACCAAACGTCACAACGTAACTGGGTGATTATAAAGGAGCTCTACAGGTGTCTCCAAAGGTAAATGTTGGGTTGGCATATTTCGAGATTAGGATTTGTCACTCCGATTGTCGGAGAGGTATCTCTGGGCCCTCTCGATAATGCACATCACATAAGCCTTGCAAGCATTGCAACTAATGAGTTAGTTGTGAGATGATGTATTACGAAACGAGTAAAGAGACTTGCCGGTAACGAGATTGAACTAGGTATTGAGATACCGACGATCGAATCTCGGGCAAGTAACATACCGATGACAAAGGGAACAACGTATGTTGTTATGCGGTCTGACCGATAAAGATCTTCGTAGAATATGTGGGAGCCAATATGAGCATCCAGGTTCCGCTATTGGTTATTGACCGGAGACATGTCTCGGTCATGTCTACATTGTTCTCGAACCCGTAGGGTCCGCACGCTTAAGGTTTCGATGACAGTTATATTATGAGTTGCTGAGTTTTGATGTACCAAAGTTAGTTCGGAGTCCCGGATGTGATCACGGACATGACGAGGAGTCTCGAAATGGTCGAGACATAAAGATTGATATATTGGACGGCTATGTTCGGACACCGGAAGTGTTTCGGATGATTTTGGAGAAAACCGGAGTGCTGGAGGGTTACCGGAACCCCCCCGGGAGAAGTAATGGGCCTCATGGGCCCTAGTGGAGAGAGAGGGGCGGCCAGGGTGGGCCGCGCGCCCCCTCCCCCTCTGGTCCTAATTGGACTAGGAGAGGGGGGCAGCGCCCCCCTTTCCTTCTCCCTCTCCCCCTTCCTTTCCCCCTCCTAGTAGGAGTAGGAAAGAGGGGAGTCCTACTCCTACTAGGAGGAGGACTCCTCCTTGGCGCGCCCTAGGGCTGGCCGGCCTCCTCCCCTTGCTCCTTTATATACGGGGGCAGGGGGCACCCCTAGACACACAAGTTGATCCACGTGATCGTTTTCTTAGCCGTGTGCGGTGCCCCCTTCCACCATACTCCTCGATAATATTGTAGCGATGCTTAGGCGAAGCCCTACGACGGTAGAACATCAAGATCGTCACCACGCCGTCGTGCTGACGGAACTCTTCCCCGGCACTTTGCTGGATCGGAGTCCGGGGATCGTCATCGAGCTGAACGTGTGCTAAAACTCGGAGGTGCCGTAGTTTCGGTGCTTGATCGGTCGGGCCGTGAAGACGTACGACTACATCAACCGCGTTGTCATAACGCTTCCGCTGTCGGTCTACGAGGGTACGTAGATCACACTCTCCCCTCTTGTTGCTATGCATCACCATGATCTTGTGTGTGCATAGGAATTTTTTTGAAATTACTATGTTCCCCAACAGATACGCCGTGACGCGGCCCGCTATAGAGGCGCCGCACACCCTCTCTGCTTCACAGACGAGGTGCTGGATCATGAATTCCCTGAGGGGTTCAAACCTGTCAATATTGAATCATATGACGGAACAAACCGACCCTGCAGTGTGGATCGAAGATTTTATTCTTTACATACACATGGCCCAAGGAGATGACCTCCGTGCCATCAAATACCTCCCATTAAAGCTCAAAGTACTAGCTCGACACTGGCTAAATAGTCTGCTTGAGAACTCCATCGGCAGCTGGGAGGACTTGGAAGAGGCCTTCCTCGACAACTTCGAGGGCACATATGTCTGGCCACCCGATGTCGATGACTTAAGCCACATAGTTCAACAATCTGGAGAATCAGCCAGAAAATTCTAGACTAGGTTCCTAACCAAAAAGAACTAGATCGTTAACTGTCCGGACGCTGAAGCCCTAGCGGCCTTTAAGCATAGTATCCGGGACGAATGTCTTGCCCGCCACCTCGGCCAGGAAAAGCCAAGATCCATGGCAGCCCTCACGACACTTATGACCCGCCTTTGCGTGGGAGAGGATAGTTGGCTGGCTCGCAGTACAAACACAACCAACGAAACAGGCCCCTCCAAGGCCAAAAACAGCACCGGCAAGCTCCGGCGCAACAGACACAAACACCGAGACAATGGCGATAACACCGATGACACTACAGTTCACGCCAGATTCAGTGGCTCCAAGTCCGGCCAGCGAAAGAAGCCCTATAAAGGGAGCAGCGGAGGATCATCCAGCTTGGACCGCATACTCGATCGTCCTTGTCAGATACATGGCACCCCAGACAAACCGGCCAACCATACTAACAGAGGTTGCCAGGTTTTAAACAAGCCAGCAACATCAACAACAGAAACAAGGAAGGAGAATCTCAGAGCGATGACGATGACGAGGAGCCCCGGCAACCGAACACTGGGGAGCAAAAGAAATTTCCCCCTCAAGTCAAAACGGTGAACATAATCTACGCTACACATATCCCCAAAAGGGAGTGCAAGCACGCACTTAGGGACATCTATGTGTTAGAGCCAGTCATCCCGAAATTCAATCTGTGATTGTCCTTTCCGATCACCTTTGACCACCGAGATCATCCAACCAGCATTCGCCACGGCGGTTCAGCTGCACTGGTCCTCGACCCAATCATCGACGGATTTCACCTGACACGAGTCCTAATGGACGGCGGTAGCAGCCTCAACCTGCTCTATCAGGATACAGTACGTAAAATGAGCATCGACCCCTCACGGGTCAAGCCCACGAAGACTACCTTTAAAGGAGTCATACCAGGCGTAGAGACCCGTTGTACGGGCTCAATAACGCTGGAGGTAGTATTCGGTTCCCCGGATAACTTCCGAAGCGAAGAACTAATCTTCGATATCGTCCCATTTCGCAACGGCTATCACGCCCTGCTCGGACGAACCGCATTCGCTAGATTCAATGGGGTGCCACATTACGCTTATCTCAAGCTCAAGATGCCCGGACCATGTGGCATCATTACAGTAAATGGAAACACGGAATGCTCCCTCCGTACAGAGGAGCACACTGCCGCCCTAGCGGCAGAAGTACAGAGCGGCCTTCTCAAGCAGCATTATAATCCGGCTGCCGAGCCCCTAGACATCATCAAGAGGGTCCAGACCACACTGCAGCAGGACAACTCGGCTCGTCAAGAGTCGAATTAGCAATTTGACCTCCGTTCCAACCCCGATGTGGCAATGGCACTAACACCGCGCGTACATAAACTATGCACTCAAAACCCCATGGGAATAGACGGAAGCATAACTCGTTCGCGGTCCACTGTACGGCTCGACCGACCCTAGGATTCGCACACTTTTACTTTTTCTTTTTTACAGGTTTTCTTCTCTTTTGGAGGTCTATGCGGACAACCCACTTGCAGAACACACCAAGGGGGCAAGGAGCTCTGGCTTACAAGGGAATCCCCAGGTGGTCTCTACTAAACGATTGCCATACTTGCTTTTCATACCCGCACGCAGCTCGCCCTTGGTTACGACATGCTAAATAGCCCTACTTGCTTATCGCACTACTTGTACAAAGTACGCCTTGACGTACTAGTTACATCACAATGGTGAATGAATGGTGGCGTCAGCTTATTACCTAATTTTCCTGTTTTCTCACCTCTGTATATATTAATTATTGCACACGTACACCATGGTACGTATTACTGCGCCAGGGGCTTCATTACACCCTGCATTACGGTAATAAAAGTCCGAACACTTTTTCAGTATAGTTCGACACCCCGAACTTATAGCATTATATGCATCGGCTCCGAATCATGTCTTTGGTCAATAGTTGGGTTTCCCGGCTCCTGTGCTTACTACCTTACGTTCCGCTATATTGGCTAGAGTAGTAAAGGGAGAACTACTGCGATTGTGTCCCGGTTCTTCCAGATGAGCACCTCAGTAGAGAAAGCCGAAAACTGACTGTCATGATGTGGCGAGAGCTGGTCAGCTGTTCGAGAGGTTCCAAATCATTAGAGATTCTTTTCCGCTTCTTGTGAAGAATCGGTTCCCCCAATTAGGCGTGCATAGCGCCCCTAGTTCGGTCTTCCGAATACCAGGGGCTTCGCCAACTTTCTTAATTGTCAGACTCCTATGACTAAGTGAGGGCGGTAAAGGCCGCATTGTCTGATTGCCTTGTTTGTTGCGCTAAACACCTCCTTTAAGGACCAGAATGTGGAGTAAAGAGTGTTTAGATTTGTCCCAAACACCCCCGTACTATCTACATGGGGGCAGAAGCCGACGACTGGTCAACCCTCAGAGTTAATAAATGGCCGCATAGGAGGTAAATTTAAATCATAAACATTGTACTACATAACACCATTTTTCCATATTACAGGGCAAGGTAATACACATGTTCTCATGGGAATATTATATCCTTCGAACATTGCTCCGCCACAAGGTGGGACCCCTCCAGGACACAATCAAAATAGTGCTCGGGCCGACGATGCTCCTTGCCCTCCGGCGGCCCCTCGGTCATTAGCTTCTTGGCATCCAGCTTCGCCCAATGCGTCTTAACGCGGGCAAAGGCCATACGGGCACCTTCAATACAGACCGACCGCTTCACAGCTTCAAGCCGCGGACAGGCACTCACAAGCCGCTGCACAAGCCCGAAGTAGCTGCTGGGTATAGGATCGGCAGGCCACAGCCGGACTATCAGGTCCTTCATGGCTAGCTCTGCCAACCTATGCAGCTCGACCAACTGCTTTAGCTGGTCGCTGAAGGACACCGGATGTTCGGATCCCAGATATTGGGACCAGAATAGCTTCTCCGTAGACATCCCCTCTTCGGCTCTATAATGCTCGGCAACATTTGACACACTGTGCGGCAGATCTGTAAACGCCCCAGGAAAATCCAAATTCAGGATAAGTACAAGGAACATTTCTTCTACACACTTGCTATGCATGGTGAAAAACTTAACCGCCATAATCTTCTTGGCGGCCTGGATTTCCTGGAGGGCGCTCTGGGCTTCGGCTCGTGCATCCTGCACGCTCTGGCGGGCCTTGCCAGTTCGGACTCTTGCGCCTTACAATCGTGCTCCAAGGACTCAAATCTCTCGATCGCGCCCTGGAGCTGTTGCTGCGCCTCGCCAACCTGGGCCTCGTGCTTCTCGCGCGCGGCGCGTTCCTTGGCCGCTTTGTCCTTGGCCTCGGTTAACGCCTTCTTGAGGGCTGCCACCTTGGTCGTGGCCCCTAATAAAGTTCATGACAACTCAATCTGGATGGACTATTCATTTTTTCTTAAAAGGTACCCGCAGGTTAATACATACCTTGGCTATCCTCCAGCTGCTTCTTTACGAGGCCGAGCTCTTCCTCGGCCCGCCCCAATTTCCACTTTAGTCTGGAGACCTCCGCAGCATGAGCAGTAGCAGCCTGTAGCGATACCTGCATATTCACATAGACAACTTATGTTAGACTCCTGCGATATTTCTTTTTGATCCTCTGTTCGGCTTTTTCTTCCCGAACACCAAACAAAGCACCAGGGGCTACTATCTATACTGTGATATTCTTCCTACAAACACATTACTTACCTCAAAGCCCGATAGAAGGCTAGTGCCGGCTTCGTTCAGTCCGCCTTTTGCAAACTGGACCTTCTCTATTACCGTGCCCATAAGGGCGCGGTGTTCATCCACAATAGAGGCGCCTCGTAGCGCCTCCAACAGATTATCCGATGCCTCTGGTTGGACAGAGGTCACCGGTGGAACAGGCACATTCCCTCCTTGAGGGGAATGCCGTTCGCTGGACCCCAGAGCCGTGCAGATCTCCGGAATGGTATCCGGCTGAGGCCCAAAGGGAACTCGGGCCCCGTCACCAGTCCCCGTGGGGACTTTTTCCCCCGTATGTCCGTCGGCCGAGGAGTCATCCTGGGACGTCACCCCGATGGTCTCCGGAATCTCCCCCGGCCTGGGAAAGTCTTTTTGGACACCATCTCATCATCACCCTGGGTGAGACAGAATGAGCAGGTGGCGGAGACATGCTAGCCATCTCCTTCGAGTCCAGCGAATCCTCCGACGAGGATCACGGGGAGCCATCATGTTCCGGACTGCAATGACAATGTTTAAGATGCGTCAATATTACAAACCTAGAAGGCCAGATGTTTTTTCTGGTACTCACGAGGTGGCCCGAGGCTTGGTCCGACGAGGTCACTCCAGACTGCTATCAACATCCCACACGGAGTTATCCGCGAGGGAGCCTCTCCCCCTCTTGGGCGCCTCCGCCTCCAAACTTGTCGTGGTTTTGTCACGGCAGATGTCCTAGAGAAAGGACTTAGTCGTGGAGCCATCGTGATAGGTTAGCTTGAAGGGGTTAAAGCGGACACAGGGATGCAAGAGAGTTTATACTAGTTCGGCCCCTTCGATGAAGGTAAAAGCCTACGTCTAGTTGTGATGGAATTGATGGGGTTTCGATGACTAGGGAGCAAACAAGCTTCGCCTATGTCTCGAGTGGTTGTCTGTTGTCTGTTGTCCTTGAACCGCCGCCGGGTCGTCCCCTTATATACACGGGTGACGCCCGTCGGTTCACAGAGTCCCAATATCGGCTCATAGATGTGTCCGGTTTGGTCTCTACTTATTCCTAACTTACAATACAAGTTAAATACCAACGCCGGTTTACGGCTACAGGCCTTGAACCGACTATGGGCCTTGAGCCCTCATCTGCCTTCTTGGGCTTTAACATACTTAACTATTGACGAAGTTAACCCGGCCCAGATAGGCCGGTTTACGCCCAGTAGTGATATCCCCAACATTAGGCCCCAGATTGATTTGAACATGTTCATGTCAATCCTTTAGCAAAAATCTTCATCTTCAATATCTTCTTGTAGTTTGTTGAACCGCCGTGATGTCATCTTCTCTGGTCGTTGTAAACCGGCGTGACGTCACCTGTTATAAAGGACCTTAATAGGTCTGCGACAATTAAGGCGACATCTTCGTTTCCAAACCCACGGTCCCTTGATTTTCATGCCTGACTCCTGTCCCTTGCCTTATAAATAGGACAGAAGGGTCATTTCTTTTTCCCCTCCGTGCCCTTGTGCTTCGTCTTCCTCGCGTCGCCCAGCTTCGGAGCTCCGCCGCCACCGTCAACCTCTGCATCAACCTTGGCAGCTGCATCAACCTGGGCGCACCAGAGCACCGCGGCAACCTTCCGTGTCTTTCTCATCTCCAGTAAGTCTTCTGTTCTTTTCAACACAGATCTGCTCTAGGGTTTCATGTTCTTCTAGTGTTCATCGCCTGTTTCGTGTTCATACGATAACTCCTAGATGCATCTGTGAATCCTTACTCTGTGTAGCGGTAGTTTTTAGCATCCGCCTTCAGTTTCATGCCTCAAGACCATAGATCTATATGTATCTCTGCCCATTGATTCAGTACTGTTCTTTTTTGAACCTTGAATATTTTCCTTATTTTCTGAACTTGCTTCAGATCCGTCGCTGTAGAGAAGTCTTATGAAATCTGTTTCTGTAAACTTACTCATCTGCTTCAATGTTTAGACCAGGCGGTTTAACTTTGTAGAAAAAATTGCCAAACCGGTATATACCATTAGTCCCCTTGTTGAACCCTAGATGTTGTTGCTTCATAAAACTCCGGTTTAGATAGATCTGTCTCCGGTTTAACATTGCACATACCAATGTACCTTAATCAATGCATTTTTGAACCGGGATCACCTACCTTGTAGATTTCATCATGGCCAAGCAAGTATATGAGTGCAACTGGGTTCCTTCTCGCGTCACAGAGGCTCAACTGGACGATTTAGTCCTGATCGGCGCCTTAGGCAGCAAAGATACCATCCATTGGAGGGCTCCTGGCAAAGAATGCCCTCCCACACCTCAAGAAGGAGAGGTCGTCGTTTTCGTAGATCACTTAGCCCGGGGCTTTAAGCCGCCCGGTTCTAAATTTTACCGGGATGTTTTAGCCGATTTTCAACTCCACCCACAAGACACTGGTCCCAACTCTGTTACAAACATGTGTCACTTCCAAGTGCTCTGTGAGGCGTTCTTTCAAGAGGAGCCGACAGTGGAGTTGTTCAGAGACTGTTTCCATCTAAACCGCCGTACTGAGTTTTCTGATGGTTCCAATACGGAATTGGGCGGTGTGGTGATTCAGAAAAGGAAAGAGGTCACATACCCTCATGCCAAGCTGCATAGCCACCCCAAAGAGTGGAATCAAACATGGTTCTATTGCAAAGACACCTCCCCTGCTGGTGAAAACCCTTTGCCTGGCCTTCGTCCAGAGCGGCTTAGCAATACACACCCCTTTCCGCAAAGGTTGACTGCCAAGGAGAGAAGCAAATACGCTCCTCAATTGTCCAAGCTCAGAGCCTTTATGGCCAACGGTTTAACAGGGTTGATCTCGCTCGCTGTTGGATATCATGGAGCATACTACCCCTTAGTCAGCGCTCCGGTTTGATGTGCGAGTATACTGGCAGTGTTGATGACCCACTGCGACATGCTAACACCCAACTCACCGACGAAGAAATCATAGAGGCTGTGAACAAGATGCTGAATGAACCGGAACACATCTGTGCTAAAACCGGCCTGCTTCCCTTCTGTGCCACCAACAAATCGCCAGCTGTAAGCGTTTGATTTTTCTTTTTGCTGAACCTGTTATTGATATATCTGGTCATTGTTTAATATCAGTGTCTGTGTAACCAGGGCAATGATCCGTTTTGGAGCAAGAAACTGCCGTAGGAGAAACCAGAAAAACCAGACAAACCGGAAAGATCAACCCGGCAAAAGACTAAAGCTGTGAAGAAGACTTCCCACAGGAAAAGAACCACTGCATCCTCTAATCCGGCCCCTGATGATGATGTGGATAATCCGGACCTTGAGGTAGGGCTTGACTCACTTGGCTTATTTTTCATGCATCTTATTGATGGTGATATTTGTCAGGATGATGCCGAAGCCAGCCATGCTGATGTTGCAGAGGTAATTATTCTCTCTTCCGATTCAGAACCTTTGCCTTCACTAAAAATCCGTCAGGCAAACCAAAAAGTTAAATTTTCTCATCCTCTTGCTTACTTGGATCCCAAATTTCTTATGAAGACCCAACAGCACGAAGCTCGCCGCACAACCCGGCACAGCGGCCAGGTAGTTACCTCCACCGGTTTACCGAACAGTCCGGTTCAGAAACGCCGTTCAGAGGTCTCTAATTTGCTTGTCAGTGCTTGTCCTAAAGCGGGCTGTTTTCGTCAACCTCTTAATCCATCTGACTTCGATTATCAGGTTACTTCCCACTCATCCTCTGGCGAGTCATCGGCTACTCAGCTGCCACCGCTCAAAACGGTGCTTGGGTAAGCCATACTTATCTTAATATGTCCAGTACATCACCTTGGAACATATGCTGTATTTCACTTTGTTATTCCTTTCAGGGCCAAGCCTAGGCCGAGCAAAAAAGCTCGCCTGGATAAAGCGGCCGAGGAGGATGCCGTCCCTGAACCGGGCAAAACACCAGATCTTGAAGTAGCTATTCCTGAAGACATACCCAATGATCCACCGCAGCGAGATGACGATCTTATTGCTGAAGAGAGGCCTATTGATACCTCAAGTCCTGTCAACCAGCCCGCAAGCCCCATCCGGATTGACAAATCCACCAATCCAACAAAGCCTACTGATAAGCCAACGGCCCCAGTTCAAACCGGTGATGCCAAGGATGATGAGGTTGTCATTACTGGCATTGGTCGCACAGAGCCAGGCAATCCTGTCGCTTTGTCTAAACATACTGCCAAGGAAGAATTTGCTTCCTTTGGCAAAGGCAAGTGGAATGTTGATCTGGCGACTTACGCTGCTCTGAACGCCCAAGACATCCATTCTGGCTATCTGAACCGGCTGTATACCAGTCGTGACTATGAAGCCGGTCTGGTTAACATGATGAAAGATAAATATGAGGTAACTTCCATATGCTCTTTCCTGCTTGTATGCTTCAATTCTTGCTGACTCTCCTAGCCCCCAAGGGCCGGTTTGTAATCTTCTTTCAAATCGAGACTTACTAATATAAATCTTAATGCCTCAAAATTCGCTGATGTAGCCCCCAAGGGCCGGTTCAACTTAGTGTAGTTAAACCGGGACTTAAGTAATTAATATCTCCGCATCAGAACTTTTTTGAACAAATAGCCATTAGCCCCCAAGTGCCAAGTTGAATACTTGTATTAAGCTTGGGACTTTGTAATCAATTGAAAGATGATGATCAAATAGGCATTAGCCCCCAAGCACCAAGTGCATAACTTGTTATGTGGTTGGTGCTTCAATTCTTGCACTGCTTGGTGAATCATATAACTGTCTGTATGCAGGCTGAGCTGAAGACAAAAGAGATCCAAATCGCCGATCTCCCAGAAAATCTGAAGTCCCAACAGACTGAAACCTCAAAAGCAAAAGAGGAGTTGATCAGTGCCTTAAGCGTCATGGAACAGCTTAAGAAGGATTTCAAGAAGGAGCGGGCGGATTGGGCTACTGAAAAATCCGCTTTAACCAAACGAGCAGAAGACGCCGAGGCTGCACTAAAACTGGTGGTGGATGAACTGACCAGCATAAAGCGGCACGTGCATGCCATGACCGCTGCTATCTTTGGTAAGCCGGTTTGATTTTTGAATTGATTCTGCCGTCTTACAGAGCTACCGGTTTGTTAACCCTTGGTGATATTTCAGGGACACACATTGGTCACTTGGGGTCAGATGTGCGGAAGAAATTGAAATCCGCCTACACGTTGATCAAACAACTGTACACTGGTGCACAACGGATCATCTGTACTGCATCCCACAACAAGCCGGCGCCCACTTTGATTCAGGACACTCTGATGAAACTGTCGGTGCTTCCTACCCGGGTTGAAGAGCTGAAGAAATCTACTGCTCAAACCGGTGCGATCAATGCCTTAATCTGGGCAAAAGCTTGGGTGCCGGATTTTGACCCTATTGAAGCGGCTCAGGGCTATCCCAGCTTGAAGGAAGACGGATTAGAGTTTAGTGAAGCGGATCTGCGAGCAATAAACTGGGAGGTGCGTCCGCTAGCTTGTCAATTGGCTGAAGAAGCAGACTTGTCTCATTATCAAGCCCAATATGACAATCAAAACAAGCGAGTAGCTGCACCAATTCATGAAGCAGAAAATCTTATCCCTCCAATCCGTAAGCATACTTACGCTCCCGATATTGACCCGTCGTTGCTGATCCATGATGAAGCTGTCTTTCAAGCATTAATGGGAATCGACTGGACAACTGTTGATTTCCAGCCGCTGGGTAGAGAAACTGAAGCTGAAGCGGCGCGGGATGACCCACAACCATCAGGCCGGGCTGGTGACCAAGCTTGAACCGGAAGCCGGTTTAAAACTGCTTCTCCCTTGCGAAAAACAATGATCTTATTGTGGGCACCGTGTTGCCTTGTAATAGGCTAGCTGATACTTTTGATGCTGATATGCCTTCGTGCATAATTACTGCAACTTGCTCTTCCTTTGGGTGATGAACTTTCCAAAGTACTTTCTGCAATAAAAATGTTAAAGTGCCACCGCGGTTGTACCGTCAGGCAGAATATGATGTCTGCATACATGAAATCAAAACATCCAATTTTTTTAAGTATATGACCAAATTTTGAGATATATAATACCTGCCATCGTTGGACGTGAAGTTGGCTTGGCCAATCTTGAAGCGGAGTTTTATAAACCCACACTGTTGGAGGAGATAGCAGCTACTGTATATATATGATGCCGGTTTACCATGTAAACCGTGCCGGGTTATAATAAACACCGTGTTACTCCGTGGAGGCCTCCCTTTTCTCCCTTCCTCTCGCAGGAGGGGAGTCGCCTCCCTTCTTGTCGTCATCGTCAGCGGCTGAGGGGTCTGTCTCATCGTCAGACGAGATGACCAAGGTGCTCCTTCGGCGAAGCCCACTCCTGGTCCCCTTGGCCGTGGTTTTGACCTTCTTCTCCGGCACGTTGTAAGGCGTCGGAAATAGCATCTCCGTAAGGAGTGGAGTTTCTTCGTCTTCAGGCAGCGGAGCCGGACTATTAATCCGTCCCGCTAGGTCGACCCAGGCCTGAAAAAGAAATTTATAAGAAGGCTTAGTACCCTTCCTCGAAGTATGTCCTTAAAGACTATACTTTGAGGGCTTACCGAATTGGCCTGACGCTTAAAGTTGAGCCCGCGATCTTTGGTCAAGGGTGGCGGCGTCTCGCTGCCCTTGAAGAGCACCTTCCAGATATCTTCGTGCCTCGTGCCGAAAAGCCTTATCAGCATCTGGTGCTCGGCCGGATCGAACTCCCACAAATAATAGGTCTGGCGCTGACATGGAAGGATTCGACGTACAAGCATGACCTGGATCACATCAACGAGCTTGATCTTCTGGGTTATCATATTCTAGAGGCACGTTTGGAGCCCCGTGATCTCTTCCAAAGATCCCCAGGTTAGGCCCTTCTCTTGCCAGGAGGTAAGCCGCATAGGGACTCCAGATCGGAATTTGGGAGCCACCACCCAGTTTGCGTCACGCGGCTCAGTGATATAGAACCACCCTGATTGCCATCCCTTCACCATTTCTACAAAGGAGCCTTCGGGCCAGGTGGTATTGGGCATCTTGCCCGCCATGGCACCTCCACTCGGCCTGTTGGCCGCGCACCACCTTTGGCTTTACATTAAAAGTCTTCAGCCATAGGCCAAAGTGAGGTGGGACGCGGAGAAAGGCTTCGCACACAACTATGAATGCGGAGATGTTGAGGATAAAGTTGGGGGCCAGATCGTGGAAGTCCAACCCATAATAAAACATCAATCCATGGACAAATGGATGAAGAGGGAATCCCAGCCCATAGACGAAGTGTGTGAGAAACACAACCCTCTCATAGGGCTCGGGGGTAGGGACAATTTGCCCTTTTGCTGGGAGTCGGTGAGCAATCTCCTTGGCTAAATAGCCAGCTTCCCATAGCTCCGTGATGTCCTTCTTCTCGATGGAGGAGGCCATCCACTTGACTCCAGCTCCGGATCCGGACATGATTGGAGTGCCTTCTCGAACGAGGAAAAGCTAAATCTTGGGCGCTAGAGCTCGAGGACGGAAGGACTGAAGATGAACAAGTGTGTGGGTAAAGGGAGAGTGTCCTTATCCCCTTATAAAGGCCGTGAATATCAAGCGCCTCCCCACTCGTCCTAAAAACCCGCATATTCCCAAGGGTTGTATAAACGGCACGGTTGGGTTACCCATGCCCGCATTGATGATAATCCTGCGTTAAGGGGACACGATCTCCGCTTTGATGAGACGTGCCGATGGCAACCGCGTCTCAAAACGTGGAGCGACAGACGAAAATCGGTTCGAAATTATGACCGGACAAACGTAATGTCGTGTTGTGAAAAGCTATCAGCGGATAGAACTCGTGTGAAAATATATTCTCTCCGCGGCTGTGTGTGGTATGTGACAGGTCCGGATACTATCATCGCATCCGAAGACTATCTTGGAGTTCGGAGAAAGGGGAACCCGCCTTGCAATTTCGAAGACAATCTGCACGCCGGACTCCTTGTCATTGAAAGCCAGGTTCAGGGGCTACTGAGGGAGTCCTGGACCAAGAGGTCCTCGGGCGTCCGGCCTGTTATCCTTTGGGCCGGACTGATGAGCTATGAAGACATGAAGGCCGAAGACTGCACCGTGTCTGGATTGGACTCTACTTGGCGTGGAAGGCAAGCTTGGCGACCGAAGATTCCTTCTTATGTAACTGACTCCATGTAAACCCTAGATCCCCTCGGTGTCTATATAAACCGGAGGGGATAGTCCAAAAAGGACACCACATATACTCATTACCATACCCATATAGCCTAGACTTCTAGGGTTTAGCCATTACGATCTCGTGGTAGATCAACTCTTGTAATACTCATATTCATCAAGATCAATCAAGCAGGAAGTAGGGCATTACCTCCATAGAGAGGGCCCGAACCTGGGTAAACATCGTGTCCCCCGTCTCCTGTTACCATTGATCCTAGGCGCACAGTTCGGGACCCCCTACCCGAGATCCGCCGGTTTTGACACCTACAGCTGCCATCGAGGCCCTCCTGCAGGCAGAACCGGACGTCCTCGACTTGAACCGGGTGGTGCTCTCGTCCGTTCAGAGCGCCCGCACGCTCCGCGTGAACGAGTAGCTAGAGGCCGAGGACAACCACGGTGTGGAGACACACGTCGGCAGCTACGGCTGGTTCGCGCCGGCAGACAAAGACGACAAGGCCATCTCGTTCCGCGAGCAGTTATAGTTTTTCTTTATGTTGTTGTTTTTATGGATCTTTTGCTGTGTAAAAACATATATTGTTATGCAAGTCGCATGACTTGGGTCAGTCTACCATTTCAGGCGATTGGATGAATATCCTATGTCTCCTAACCCTTCTTCCTCACCTCTTCTTCTTCCCCAACAGACCACCGCATGGGCCGTACGGATACTCCCCAACATGCGGTTGGATAAACATACTCTATGAACGAAAATTATGTGACAACGGTAGGATGGCTAAGTTTGGTTTGTTCACATGCGACAACACGTGTCAGTGAGGGTGCGTTCCCTTGGTTGGGTTTTCGGCATGCAGGAGCAACTGTGTGAGGGTGCGGTGCGACCGCGACGTGCAGGAGCGACCGTGTGAGGGTGCGGTGTGACCGCGACAGCCGTGCACAAGTGTATCGCCTTTTCATTTTGAAAACTTTAGGCAAGCTTGGCAAAAATGTGTGGTGAAGTATGGCAATGCAAGGCCTAGACCCAAACAGGATACGTACTACATACTACGTACTAGGAGTACTAGTGTTAAAAAAGAAAGGCGGGGTTTTCCTTCGCGGAATTAATCGATACAAATCCTCGTTTCATGTGTGTATTAATGTGTATTTTTTCTCCAAAGCCCAAAGAGCTAACCATCTCACTCCTCACCGCTTGATTAATTCAGCGCCATGCAAACCAACCTTCTCACTTCCGCATGCATGACGGGGATATTAAAATCCTTGGTTGCTAGTACGAGGCAAACCCCATCAATTTTGCCTCGATTAGTGTTAGTGCCCTTTTGCAAATTGTAATTTTGATATACTGGCCTTGTGTACAAAAAAATAAACTATATTTGACTTCCTTCCCCATTGCGGTGACATCGACGGTATCTTGAACATTGTGGTTTGGTGAAGTGCGTTCGACGGAGAACACTATTGAGGGACACCACGGTAAGTCGTTCGCAAGTGCCGCCTGCAAGCCGAGACAATCACCTTATTTGCATCCAGGAAGTCCATTGAACCCAAGGACGCGTAAATGTACTAGTACTACTCGTACACAATAGCGTCGTCCGTCCAGCTTAGTGCGGTGAGATGGTTTCTCGAAGAAGACGATGGAGAAGCGGAGTCAGCGAAGAGTGAAATGATGGTTGCTTCGTCCGTGCTTTGTGATTTGACGCCTCACTACTTTGTGATTTGTGATAGAAGGGACAGGGGAGTAGACTCTGTGCTCTATACTGTACATGCGTCCAAGCACGGGAGAAAGAGGAGAGACGTTGCATTTTTATATTCCATCACTCAATCAATCAGGGAGCTTCAGTTCCATCCTTTTGGCTTTGGCAACACCGTCCACAATGGTTCCCACGATGCCAAAAGCTATTTCCACATTTGGCTACACATTGTGGATGCCCTTAACCGTACCACTTGGTTTTGCTCCTGTGTGCTATCTATACAAATCTCAATTATATTGATCTAAAAAATTATAGAATCAAGATTAGTAAAAATGAGGTGATTTTGCCACGCGGATGGCGGGGCAGGTTTCTTATTTTTAGAGGACGTTGTCCTGGCGGTTTGCTAACATGCGGTCCCACATGTCAGTGCTTTACCAAGCCAATCCGCGTCCCACATGAGGCAGAACAACGGCAGAAGCAACACGTGGTTAACTTGAAGAAGATGAGGGAGAAGCGGATTCAGCAACGAGTGAAATGATGGTTGCTTCGTCCCTCCAACTCTTTTTTAGCATTATTACTTCGTCCCTCCAACTTAACTGCGGGAAAGGTGCAGCTTTGTGATTTGACGCCTCGTTGCTCATTACTATGCCGGCGCCATGACTGGGTGCTTCACCCCGGATGCTCTGCACTGTATTCCGGTATGGCATGTGGACCCGGTAGCTTGATGTCCCACATGTCGGCGAAAGGGACTAGAAGATTTATGAAAGAGAGCGCTCCACTCTTACGAGGGAGGAGTACACGACATGACGGCCCAGTGAACTGTCACTTGTACTGTATAGTACTATAGTTTTGCTGTTTCGCACGATCCATCGATACAAACCCGATTAAACAGGAAAGGGCGGGATTTTTCCCGCGCGGTATATGATATTGGCCATACATTTCAAAGGCAATTTTAATGTATGCAAACTGAATAATTAAGTAACAATATGATATCTAGTAAAACTAAAAACACATATGATTTATTGTGTTAGAGTGTAGTAGTAGTGCTGTATTGCATAGTTGTTAGATGTAACATGGGAGAACGTGTAGAGATGTAGTTTTGGAGGGCCTACAGAGAGAAAAGCGTAATACGTTCACCGAACTTCAGAATAAGCTGATTACGGTCAATATATACATTTTGCGGTGATTATGCGGTCACTTGCTCATGGTTCAGCATCGGATTGCACTCTGTTGGCCGGCCAAATAGTCTGCATGGCACCATGTTGACTAGTTAAATTGACCACATTCCTTGTGGGTCCCACCTGTCAGTTCGCATAGGGAAAAGGTCAGATAAACACAAATTTACGCAGGCGCGACAAGACTCCAACCCATGCGCGGGAATCACCTGGTTGTGTATGTGTCTGTCAGGGCCTGATGTGTGCGCATGCACGTGTAGGTTGAGCACTTGAGCATGAGAGTGTGTGTTGGTCGTGTGGTGTACTGGTGTGTGCACGCATGCGTGTGTGTGTGCGTGGATGCGTGTGTACGTGTGAGTGTTGCGTGTGTGCGTGGGTGCATGTGTATGTGTGAGTGTTGCGTGCATGCGTGGGTGCATGTGTTCGTGTGACTGTTGCGTGCATGCAGTTTGTGTGCATGCGTGCGTGTGTGTATAATCACCACACCATCTCCTGTGTGTTAAAACAGACGGCTCAGCATACCAATACAAGGCCACCTTGTCCGTTGTGCCCGCGGTCATGACTTCGAACCACCGTCCAATATTTTTTGTCGTTTGTTTTCATTCTTACTAGCAAGATGCCCGTGCATTGCACGTAACATCAAGATGCATTTGTATGACTAGTTTATCTTGTGAGAGAAAAGGATGAACGAGGGAAGGCCTTATTTGCAAATGTGGAGAGGTGTCTAGGTACCTTTTTGCAAAATTGTCATAGTTTCTTTCCTATCCGTCAGATATAAATCAGGCGGCCTATATTGCAGGATGGCAGACACACCATCATCACCAACTCTGTTTTTTATAAGAGTGTATTTTATATTTTATAAGAGTGTAGATGTAGAGTAGATACAAGCCGACAGGTGGGCCCGATGGTAGTGAGATAATGTGATGCAACACTAGAGGTGCCACATGGAGCGTTTAACTGGTCAACTAGTCGTGTCTTGAGCAAATACAGAGTTGTACGGTGAGCCTGTGACTGTATAATAACCACAAAACGTAAATGGTGACCTTAATGAGTGGATTCTGAAGTCCAATGTACGTATCGTGCTTTCGCTTCAAATACAATGATCGTCACTTTATATATCGCGAGAGAAAGATGAAACATGCGTGAATGTGCTGGGGGCATACTTTTAGAGGACCTGGAGATAGTTTGCATGCGTACGTGAAAGGGGCGTAGAGGGGCGGGGGGTATGCGATGGAGAGAGAGATGCTCTTCTTTTCTCTTTATTATGACTAAGTTTATATATAGTATAAAATATACAAATTCACAGTGTGGAATAAATATCATTGTGGGCACCATGCAATGCAAATTAGCGTTCATACTCCTCCATATAACTTTGTAATGTTGTATATATGTAGAAATTCTAAAATAATTTTTTTGGCCACACTTTATTCAAAAGGAATGTTGTATGCGAAATAAACATGAAGAGAGGGCTTTTTAGATCAATGGGGTACGTGATGTAACATGTGTGAATGTGTAGTTGATGCATTTGGCAGGGCCTAGACAGGTATGTGTGTGTATTACGTATTCAAGAGAGGCATGGATAGAGGGGCCGGTGGAGGGCGTGGGAGAGATAGCACGAGAAATGAGACTGGTCTAGAGAGAGAGACGAATATGACGTCACGGCGAGAGATTCCCTTGAGTGTGTATATGCAAGGGGGAGTGGATAGAGGCACCAAGAGAATATTTTTTTGTGTGTGCTGTCTGTGTTGGTATGTGTGGGTGTGAGAAGATAACGAGACGTGGGGGTAGAGGGTGTGTCACCGCATGAGGTCTGGTGGGTCGAGGTGAGGCCTTTCGTTGGTTCCGTCCTACGCCACATTGGTCGGCCCGTGACGCATTTAGGAGACCCATGGATTACTAGTCGTACAAGACAAAGATAGCATAATTAAGAAGGACTCTGTGTCCACTGAAAAAGCTGACTAGGATTTGTAACCCTAGGTTCTCGGACTAAAGTAACCCCTTTATATTACTATCATCCAACCTAACTTTAAGGGGCATCCTACATAATGCTCTGCTAGAATCATAATCGTCGATTAGGAAGAGAGGTGTGAGACAATGCGTGAGAGACATGCCTAAAGATAATGTGCGTATAGGAGACATGTAGGCAGGTCTATGTATATAGAAAGGGTCGATGGGGATTGTGCGTGTGTATGCTCGCGAGAGGAAGAGTGCTTGTGATAAAGGTTAGTCAAAACAGTCGTAAATGGTTACGAGAGGGAGGGAGGGTTATATCAAGAGCATGTGTGTGAGAAAGACACCTCGGGAGAGAGTGTGTGAGCATGTGTGAGAGACCACCGATGGAGAGTGAAACTACACGTAAAAGACTGCTGTACACATTGATTAAAGATATAAATTATATCCAAATATTAGGATGGGATCATGATATTTGCAGTTCGCATAAGGAACGGTCATTGATCCATCAGACATCTAGATTCTATCGAATTTGAGCATGTCTATGTTATTATTCGACACAATTGATCCACATAGTTAGTATTTTGAACTCCAGACAATGCATCGCTTTAGCAATCGAATATAAACATGAGTATAGTTCATGTTGTGTGTGTAAAGCACATTATACATACGAAAGTTACACACTGAACACTATAAATAGCTACCTATGAACTAGCATACATTTGAATTCAACTTAAGGTGGTTTAAAAAATCGAATTCAACATGAAGCCCATTCAATTATTTGAATTTGATATCATGGCATTTGTAAATCATACCTAAATTATGGGGGCACCAATCTTTGCTCTGATTTTGTACAAAATAGCATATGTAGTCGTGTACAAAATAGATTCAAATTTAGCTCCTCCATTCCAAAATAATCGTAGTTATAGGATTTTCAAGTGTCAAAATTTCAACAAGAAGCGGATAATTTAATGAGGTTTTCAAACATACAAGGTCAAATTTAACATTGTCTATTTAGGTCAATCCTCAAAGTTCAAGAGTACTCTAAACGTGAATGCTTGTGTTTCAAAATTTCGAACGGAGTGACAAAAGAGCCTCTACTCGCCCGAAACCGTGTGAGACCAATGTTTGGTAGTACAAGGAAATTACTTTTCTAATGACTCCAACCCGTGAAACCTACCGGCCCGACGTCCAAAGGTCTAAACCCGGGTAGGTTTGTAGCTTCATCTAGACGCCACGCAACCGCCTCCGAAAAACATTCATACACAATGGCCGCCTAAGCACACATGCGCGCAGCCGAAATCGCTCCCGCCCACTATTTGGGACACCTGGGATTACCATCCTACCCCCAACCCGCAGTAGGTCTGAAATTTAAGAGGGAGGCAAAGTTTGTACTTTCCCCAAATTTCAAACAAGCGCGTCCTATCTTTTGTTCAAAAAAGCCAAAAACAAGCGCGTCCTAGACCAAAACATGGTTCTCCCCCTCCCCCCGCCCACCCGTTCGATTCCCCATTCATACTCCGTGGGCGCAAAAACTACCTCTTCACCAGTCGCGAAACCCCGGCGTCCTCCGTCCGCCACCCCATCCCACCCATCAACCGCCGCCCTCCTCCATCACGCCGGAGCCGATACCCTGACGTCGTCGTCCACCGCAACCTCAACCGCAATGCCCTCCATGACTAGTAGTTGAAGCCGAGGCCGAGCCATCTGTAACCGAGCCAGTTCAACCACACTGTCCTGCACCTCATCGCTACCGCTCTAACTTCGCCACCCTCCACCGCAACGGAGCTGTTCCTGCTATGCCGTCCTTCACCGCCCCGGATTTGCTTCCCCTCCGCCGATATACGGCCACGACAACACAGTCAACAATTTGGCCATGGGTTTGTCCAAGGATCCACGGTTCTCCAAAACATCGGTTCCCCTGGGAGAAAAAAGAAGATCGCCGCGACATATGGAGGAGACCACACCGGCAACCGATAAGGGTACTCCTCTTCCCTTATTCGTGCAAATCTTACGTGCCTGCTTGCACGGTATTCATCCCAAAGAAGACACTAGTTCACTGCTTCTTCTTGATACTAGATGTTCCTAGTAACTCGCGATGCACAAGGTTTCTCCTCATATACTATTTCACCTTAGCTAGAGGTCCGTTGCCCCCCTGAATTTCAATTCCTGGTCAGTTGATTCCCAATTAACGGAAGCATTCCTCGGCGTAACGGAAGCAGCACCTCGGTGTTTATCTTAGGGGCGTGTAGGACCTAGAGCTACTGGTGCCCGATCTGGAGGTCGACCGGGATTAAAGGGATGGCCTGGGGGCGTTGCCAAGCATGGCGGTGGTGTGAGGTCGAGGGGAGGGCGGGGCGGCGGAGGCAGGGGTCTGGGCCGGTGGTCGCTGGCGGTTCGAGAAAGATCATCAACAGTGACTGGCGGGAGGTAGACGAAGGCCATCTGCCCGTTCCTTATAGATCGGACCGGTTCATTAAAAAAACGACTGACCTATTTATTTTCAGTCGATTGTTATCTTGATATGACCACATGTGGTGGTGTGCTGGAGGAGTACCTGCATTTCCTGTTGTCGGTGTCAAAACCGGCGGATCTCGGGTAGGGGGTCCCGAACTGTGCGTCTAGGCGGATGGTAACAGGAGGCCGGTGACACGATGTTTACCCAGGTTTAGGCCCTCTTGATGGAGGTAATACCCTACGTCCTGCTTGATTGTTCTTGATAATATGAGTAGTACAAGAGTTGATCTACCAGGAGATCGAAGAGGCTAAACCCTAGAAGCTAGCCTATGGTATGATTGTTGTTGTTGGTCCTACGGACTAAACCCTCCGGTTTATATAGACACCGGAGGGGGCTAGGGTTACACAGAGTCGGTTACAAGGAAGGAGATCTATATATCCGTATTGCCAAGCTTGCCTTCCACGCCAAGGAGAGTCCCATCCGGACACGGGACGAAGTCTTCAATCTTGTATCTTCATAGTCCAACAGTCCGGCCAAAGGATATAGTCCAGCTGTCCGGATACCCCCTAATCCAGGACTCCCTCAGTAGCCCCTGAACCAGTCTTCAATGACGATGAGTCCGGCGTGCAGATTGTCTTCGGCATTGCAAGGCGGGTTCCTCCTCTGAATACTTCATAGAAGATTTTGAGCATGAGGATCATGTCCGACTCTGCAAAACAAGTTCCACATACAACCGTAGAGAGAATAATATTTTCACAAATCTAATTTGCCGACGCATTCCGCAGTGTGACATCACACCACAGCCAGGTCACCATTCGAATCGTTTTTCACAGCCAACCTCAGCGTGTTTTGCGAGGCGGTTTCCTTGGCATGTCTTGTCGAAGCAGAGATCGTGTCCCCTTATTACGGGATTCCCATCAATATGGACGTGGGTAACCCAATCACGCCATCAATTACGGCGCTTGGGGGATAAGCGAGTTTTACTAGGCTGGTGGGGGCGCATAGTTTCGTCCGCCCTTATAAAGGGATAAGGGTTCACCTTTTTCTACCCACGCCTTCTTCCTCCTTGCTCATCCATTCTCGCGCACTCGAGCTCCAGCGCCCAAGTCCACATCCTTCTCCTCAACCCTCTCCAAACATGTCCGGAGCGGGAGGCAAGTGGATGGTCTCCTCCATTATGGAGGGAGACATCAAAAAGCTGCGCGGGGCCGTACTTAGCGCGGATATTGCGCACCGGCTGCCAGCCGCGGGGCAGATCGTCCCTACCCTGTAACCTTACAAAAGGGTGGTTTTCCTCACCCACTTCGTCCGCGGACTGGGGTTTCCCCTCCATCCATTCGTCCGCGGCCTTATGTTCTGTTATGGGCTGGACTTCCATGATCTACCTTCGAATTTCATCCTCAACACCTCGGCGTTCATCGTCGTGTGCGAGGCTTTCCTCCGCGTCCGGCCCCACTTCGTCCTGTGGCTGAAGACCTTCAATGTCAAACCGAAGGTAGTAGGCGGCCAACAAGCGGAATGCGGCGGAGCCATGGTGGGCAAAATGCCCAACATTACATGGCTCGAGGGCTCCTACGTGGAGATCATAAAGGGGTGGCAATCGGGGTGGTTCTACATCACCGAGCCACGCGACACCAAGTGGGTGGCGGCCCCCGAGTTTCGATCCGGAATCCCAACGCGGCTCACTTCCTGAAGGAGAAGGGCCTGTCCTGGGGCTCATCGGTGGAGCTGGACGGACTCCAGAAGTGTATCCGGAACATGATAGGCAAGAAACTGAAGCTTGTCAACATAGTCCAGGTCATGCTCTTCTGCCGGATCCTCCCGTGTCAACAACGGGCTTTCAACTTATGGGAGTTCGACCCGGCCCAGCACCAGACTCTACGCGAGCTCTTCGACACAATGCATAAGGACGTCTGGAAGGTGCTGTTCAAGGGCGCCGAGGTCCCCCCTCCCCTTACCGAGGACCGCGGGCTAAGCGCGACGCGCCCTGCGAATCTGGTAAGTTCTGTACATCTCGTAGGGTATTTATTTTCCATAATTTAACCATGTGCGGGGTCTGAGCTCCCATGCCTTTAACAGGACTGGGTGGAGACATCGGAGCAGATTGACTGTCCGGCCCCTCTGCCCGAAGACCCTGCCGACGCTCTCCCGACGGAGATGCGGACTCCGGCTCCTTATGAGGTGCCGGAGAAGAAGATCAAGAAGAAGGCCACGGGAACCCGAAAGAGTTCCCGGCGCCAGGTGGTATCGGACTCATCGTCTGATAACTCCGAGACGCACTCCTCCCGTGAAAACGGGGAGGAGGAAGATGGCGGTTCTCCTCCTCTAGCCGGGGGAGACAGGAAAAGGAAGGCCGCCCCAACCGGGGAGGCCGGAGTGTCCAAGAAGGGAAGGACTCTCCTTCCGGACTGTTCCACCACCGCCGCCGATAGCGAAGACGAGTGGTTACTCAGGGCCAAGCCCCTGGTGAAGTCATAAGTATTCGGATACCAGATTAACTCATAGCATACTTTTATTGCACTGCTTCTCCTAACATCGAATATGATCATGCAGTCCGCCCCGAGCCCGCATCGACGTATCCTCGTCGGACGGTTCCTTGGACTCGTCGGATATGAATAGCGAGTCACTTCCAACCGCCTCCTCTCCTCGCCCTACGGACAATGTTGAGGTATTGTCTCAAGGGGCACCGAACCGAGGGGAGGTAGTCCTGGAGGCGCCTCAAGGCGACCTTCCGGACTCCAGGCGCAAAGGGAGCAAGACTCCCAAGGGCTCCAAGTTCGGCCCTCAGCCGAACACCGCGCCAGAACCTCTAGTGGTTCCGGACTCCGGCAGGCAGCCCCCTGCCAAGAGGGGCAAGCCGCCCATGCCGGTGACCTCTATCTATCCAGAGGCACCGGACAACCTGCTGGGAGCGCTTCGCGGCGCTTCCATCGACGAAGAGCACCGCAGTATTATGAGTGCGGTGATCAAGAAGGTTCAGTCCGCCAAGAGCAGACTGACTGAAGCCTGTGCCAGCCTTCTAACAGGCTTTGAGGTAAGTATTTAAAATATAGGAAAATATTACCGCATAGACAGTAGGCCCTGATGCTCTGTTTGGTGTTCACAAAGAAAAGCCAAATAGAGAATCAAATAATATCTGCAGGAGTCTAATACAAGTATGTCTATATGCGTATGCAGGCTTCGCTGCTGACCTCTGCCGCACTGACTGCGGAGGTCGCCGCACTGAAGCAGAACCTCGAGCGGTCCGAGAAAGAACCCGGCCTTGCCAAGAGGCAGCTCGAGGAGAACAAAGGTAAGTAATACCTTGTCTCTCTATATATATATAAATGTGGTTGCAAAATGATAGGATCATCATGGATGTGCCAGGGGCCACAACCGAAGTGGCGACCCTGAAGCGAGCGCTGTCCAAGGCCGAAAACAAAGCGGCCGAGGACCACACCGAGCGGGAGAAACAAGAAGCACGGGTGGGCGAGGTGCAGCAAGAGCTCCAGGCTCTCGTGAAGAAGCACGAGATTTTGGAGATTGACTCGAAGACGCGAGATTCCGAGCTTGCCGCGGCCCTCGAGAGCACAAAGCATGCCAAGGCTGAAGCCCAAAAGGCCCTCCAGGAAATTGAGGCGATGAGGAAGATAGCGGCGGGTAAGGCATTCATTATGCAAAGCAAGCATGTGAAAGTGAATTACTTGTTACTTACCCGAGTCCGGAGCTCTCCAGGAGCATTTGCAGATTTGCCCCATAGTGTGTCGGATGCCGCAAAGTACTACCAGGCCGAGGAGGGAAGCTTGACGGAGAAGTTGTTCTGGTCTCAGTATACTGGGACCAAACACCCGATGCCTGTGAGCGACCAGCTGAAGCAACTGGTCGAGCTGCACAAGGCGGCCGAATAGGCCATGAGGGGCCTTATAGTCCGGATGTGGCCTGGCGACTCCCTTCCCAACAGCTACTTCGGCCTAGTGAGGCGGCTTGTGGATGCCTGCCCATGGCTGGAAGTCATAAAGCGGTCCATCTGCATCGAAGGTGCACGCCGGGCTTTTGCCCGTGCGAAGGTGCACTGGGCCAAGATGGACGCCGAGAAGCTGGTGAAGGAGGGGCCGCCGCAGGGCAAGGAGCATCGCCACCCTAAAATGTATTATGAGGGTGTCCTGAAGGGTGCCCGTCTTGTGGCGGACGAGTTTGCGAAGGATGTAATTTTTGAATGAACTTGCTCGTGTGATCCTGTATTATGAAAACTTGTTCATGTGCACTATGCAACGCTTGTTTGAATTTAAAATATTACCTTCTGTGCGGCTGTTTATCAAATTTGGGAGATGGCCAGTCGTCGACTTCTGCCCCCATGCCACGAGTGCTGGGGTGTTCGGGATAAATCTGAGCACTCTTTTTCCCATTGTTGGGTCCTTCGAGGGAGGTGCTCAGCACAACGAACAAGGCAATCAGACTATAATGCTTTATCACTCTCACTTACCCATAGAAGTCTACAATTTTAAATTTTGGCGAAGCCCCTAGTATTCGGAAGGCCGAATTCGGGGCGCTATACACGCCTAAGCCGGACAAAGCCGACTCCTTGCCCTAAGCGGCATAAGTCTTTAGGGACTCGAGACCTCTCAAACAGCGACCAGCTCTCGCCTTATCATGACAGTCAGTTTTATCTTTCTCTAATGAGGTGCTTGCCCAGATGAACCAGGGCACAATCGCAGTAGTTCTCCCAGTGCTACCTTAGCCGATATAGCGGAACGTAAGGTACCAAAACATGGGAGCCGGGCAAACCCAACTATTGACCCAAGACATGATTCAGAGCTGATGCATATAATGCTATAAGTTCGGGGTGCCACACTGTCGAAAGTGTTCGGACTTCTCACGCCGTATTATGGGGTACGCTTAAACCCCTGGCGTATTGGCCGTACTAGAGTGTACGGGTGCTGAATGTCATGAATGAACACACATATATATATATATATAAAAGAATAGATAATGCTATAGTAGACTAGTGCTATGCATTGTTCATTCAAAAAGGTGCGTCGAAGCATAATGATACAAGTAGTGCGATAAGCAAAAAGTAGGACTATTTGACATGTCCCCTCCAAGGGCAAGCTGCGGAATGGTATTTAAAGCAGGTATTTCACTCGTTATCAGAGACCACCTGGGAGTTCCATGGTGCACGTAGCTTTCTGCCTCCTTGGTTGTTGTATTGTGTGTCCGACAATCGTACTGCCAGACGGGGTTTCCAGAGAGTAAAGTCCTAAAAGAGAGAAAAAATAACAAAGCGGGAAGCCCCTAGTGTGGTTGAGCCGCGTTTTGGGGCGTGCCGTAGTCGTGCCCCCCACCTATGCCCATGGTATTTTCAATGCATAATTATGTATGCGTGGTACAGATTTCTCCGTTTGGCTGGGACTGGGGTGGGGGCGCATTGCTATGCGAGCTCAGAACGTGCCAGGCGGTCTTGTTGCAGATTACACCGGGCACGCTTGATGGTGTCCGGGTGTTTAATCACCGGACTGGTGGATTGCTTGAAGAGGCTGCTTTGTGCTTCTGCTGCGAGGGCCGCAGTGTGCTCCTCCGTGCGGAGAGAGCGCTCTGTGTTTCCATTGACTGTGATGACCCCCTGAGGTCCTGGCATCTTGAGCTTGAGGTATGCATAATGCAGTACCGCATTGAATCTCACAAATGCGGTTCACCCGAGCAGTGCGTGATAGCCACTGCGGAACGTGACTATATCGAAGATTAACTCCTCGCTTTGGAAGTTATCCGGGGATCCGAAGACCACTTCCAGTGTGACTGAGCCTGTGCAATGTTCCTCTACACCTGGTATGACGCCTTTGAAGGTTGTTTTTGTGGGTTTGATCCTTGAGGGGTCTATACCCATTTTGCGCACTGTGTCCTGATAAAGCAGGTTCAGGCTGCTGCCGCCGTCCATAAGGACTCGAGTGCGGTGAAATCTGTCGATGATTGGGTCTAGGACCAGTGCGGCGAATCCGCCATGACGGATACTAGTGGGGTGGTCCCTGCGATCGAAGGTGATCGGATAGGAGGACCATGGGTTGAACTTTGGGGCGACTGGCTCCAACGCATATACATCCCTTAGCGCATGCTTCTACTCCCTCTTAGGGATGTGGGTTGCGTATATCATGTTCACCGTCCGCACTTGTGGGGGGAACCTCTTCTGTCCTCTGGTGTTCAGTGGCCGGGGCTCCTCCTCATCATCGCTATGTAACCCCTTATCTTTGTTTTCGGCATTTAACTTGCTGGCCTTCTTGAACACCCAACATTCCCTGTTGGTGTGGTTGGCTGGCTTGTTGGGGGTGCCGTGTATTTGACACGAGCGATTGAGTATACAGCCCAAACTGGACGGGCCCGGAGTGCTTCTTTTGAATGGCTTTTTCCGCCGACCGGGTTTAGAGCCTCTGAATCCAGCATTGACTGCCGTATCCTCGATATTGTCGTTGTTGATGCGGCACTTGTGTTTGTTGCGACGTGACCTGCCATTGCTATCCTTGGTATCTGAAGTACCATGGTTCTTTGATATGTTATTGCTGCGAGCCAGCCAGCTGTCCTCTCCCATGCAAAAGCGGGTCATGAGTGTCGTGAGGGCTGCCATAGATTTCGGCTTTTACTAGCCAAGGTGCCGGGCGAGCCACTCATCGCGGATGTTGTGCTTAAAAGCTGCTAGGGCCTCTGCATACGGACAGTCGACGATTTGATTTTTCTTTGTCAGGAACCGTGTCCAGAATTTCCTAGCCGATTCCTCTGGCTGCTGAATTATGTGGCTCAAGTTATCGGCATCTGGTGGTCGCACATGAGTGCCCTGGAAGTTGTCGAGGAATGCGGCTTCCAGATCTTCCCAACAGCCAATGGATTCTGCTGGCAGGCTGTTGAGCCAATGCCGAGCCGGTCCTTTGAGTTTGAGTGGGAGGTATTTGATTTGATGCCGTGTAGATTGTCACCGCGGGCCATGTGGATGTACAGGAGAAAGTCCTCGATCCATACCGCAGGATCTGTTGTACCGTCGTATTTTGATATTTACGGGTTTGAAACCCTCTGGGATTTGGTGATCCATTACTTCGTCTGTGAAGCATAGGGGGTGTGCGGCGCCTCTATACTGGGCTCTATCGCGACGCAGCTCAAATGAGTCTTGTCCGCTGTGTTCGGCTCGGCCGGATTTACTTTTACTGTATCCGGCGTGACGGTTATCGTCTCGCGTAGTGGCGCACCCTCGTGATCCGTAGATCGATCTTGCGTGTTTTGCTTTGTCCTCCAATACGTCTCGCAGGTCTAGCGTGTTTCCCCGTGCCTTGACATTTTTATTTGAGTGGTGTCGGGGTGCGGGCTGAGCTTTTGGCTGAAATGCCTCTCTGTCGCGGCCACGAGGTGGCCGATCAGCCATGTCATATGCTGGAGATGTGGGTTTTAATGCTTCCTCCTCCAGTCGGGGTAGCAACCTGCGCTTTGGGTAACTGTTGGAGGGGCGTTCGAGTTCATATTCCTCGACCACAAGGACTTCAGTCCATCTGTCAGCTAGCAAATCTTGATCAGCTCGAAGCTGCTGTTGCTTTTTCTTAAGGCTATTTGCCGTGGCTATAAGCCGGCGCTTGAAGCGCTCTTGCTCGACGAGATCCTCAGGCACGACAAATTCGTCATCGTCGAGGCTTGCCTCATCTTCGGAGGGAGGCATGTAATTATCATCCTCCACCTCTCCATCTGCCGCTCTCTCGGGAGGGCTGGCTTCTCCATCCTCCTGCTCTAAATCTTGTTGGAGGGAATTGTCGTCATCTTCGGCACTATCCGGAGTGCTATTATCTCCTGTGCCGGTATCACCGCTTTTGCCTTGGCGAGACTTAGAGCGGCGCCGCTGACGTCGGCGCTTGGGTTGCTTCTTGGAGGGGTCATCCTCCGCTATCCCGTCACCATTGCCTTCTCTGGGTGTGTCCATCATATATATATATATATCATATGATGAGGTGGCTGTCCAGTGCCCTATGGGCAGTGGTTCTTGTTCGTCTCCTGCATCGTCGTCCATACCGTCGATGTCTCGGAGTTGAAGTCGAGAATGTCGGTCAAATTGTCGACAGTGGCTACTAAGTGGGTGGTGGGTGGCCGGCGAATTTCTTCGTCATCCGCATCCCAATCCTGCCGGACATAGTTCGGCTAGGACTCTCCTGACAAGGATAGAGACCTTAATGAGTTCAGTATGTCACGAAGGGCGAGTGTTGAAAGATATACGCGGAGGTGAACTCCATGATCGGCGCCCAGTCGGATTTGATAGGCATGGGCGCAGTCGGTTCGGAGTTCGTGGCCGGGGAAGAATCCGGCAGTTTGGCATCACGGCTCTCGTGAAAGGTAAGGTCGATACTCGGCTCGATCGCCGCTGAGAATGTGGCCTCCGTGGCGGGGTCTATCCACCCGTCCATGGATGGCGCAATTGGCTCCGAATTGAGGGTCAGAGCAGTTGCCGGTGCGGTCTCCTGAACACTGTCCGATGGTAGAGCTAAATCATGCTCATTGTGACCGTGCGGCGCACTCGGCAGGGGCTCGAATCCGTCGAAGATCAAGTCTCCACGGATGTCGGTCGTGTAGTTTAAGCTTCCAAACCTGACCTGGTGGCCAGGGGCGTAACTCTCGATCTACTCCAGATGGCCAAGCGAGTTGGCCCGCAGTGCGAAGCCGCCGAATACGAAGATCTGTCTGGGGAGAAAAGTCTCACCCTGGATTGCATTGCTATCGATGATCGAAGGAGCCATCAAGCCTAACGATGACGACATAGAGGAAGTCTCAATGAAAGCACCAATGTCGGTGTCAAAACCGGCGGATCTCAGGTAGGGGGTCCCGAACTATGCGTCTAGGCGGATGGTAACAGGAGGCGGGTGACACGATGTTTACCCATGTTCGGGCCCTCTTGATGGAGGTAATACCCTACGTCCTGCTTGATTGTTCTTGATAATATGAGTAGTACAAGAGTTGATCTACCATGAGATCGAAGAGGCGAAACCCTAGAAGCTAGCCTATGGTATGATTGTTGTTGTTGGTCCTACGGACTAAACCCTCTGGTTTATATAGACACCGGAGGGGGCTAGGGTTACACAGAGTCGGTTACAAGGAAGGAGATCTATATATCCGTATTGCCAAGCTTGCCTTCCAAGCCAAGGAGAGTCCCATCCGGACACGAGACTAAGTCTTCAATCTTGTATCTTCATAGTCCAACAGTCCGGCCAAAGGATATAGTCCGGCTGTCCGGATACCCCCTAATCCAGGACTCCCTCACCTGTGCTCATATATTACAAAATCATACGGAGTAGAATCTAATTTTTTTTGCCATGCAATGTTGTAGAGCTATCATATGTTTCCTGTCATTTATTTTTTAGCCGCCTGTTGTCTGCTACTTTTACAATGCACTAGTTCTGCACACACTTCACCCATACTCTCACTATTGTGTTTTTATGCAAGGGTATTTCAGAGTCTGTCTCAAGAGAAGCAGAAAAGAAAAGAGAGAAGTTGCTCCAGCTTTCTACGCGGGTAAGCATGTCACATTACAACGCTATAATGGGTGCAGTGTCAGCAGATGGAGACAGTAAACGTAGCTCTGGAGTTGATGACCTCGCTTGCAATGAACCACCATACCAGGTGCTTGCTTTAACTTCGCGGTGTCATATGTGGTTGCATGTTCCATATGGTGTCTATCTTGTATTCAAAAGGCCGAAGTCGGTCTTTATTAAGATAAGGAAAGGCATTTTTTACATGAACCACCATCCCGTGAGCACTAGAAGACAAATAGCTAGTCAGGGCACTGCCCGAGCCAGGGACAAGCCCAGCAAAGACAGGCATCACCTGGAAGCCAACTAAAAAGCCGCGATGGTGGCGAAGCAGCCCGCCTCCCACCAGGCTCTCAGGTGCTAGATGATCATGCTCACCACTCTAGCCAGATGTCTAGCCTGTATTGCTTCCAATTTGGTTAAATTGCATCTCCTTAGCTTACACATTATACCTTTGAATATGACATGCCTTTCTGTTTTTGGTACATACTAGTACATCTGTGTATTAACCATGTTCTTACATCAAACTAATGTTCTTGTGTATCCCTCATCAATCACTTATGATGAGGCAGTCAGGCAAGTGGACTACTCCTCATTTAAAGAATGCAGGGTCAGCCTCGCGACATGATTCTCAAGAAACAGCAAGGCTAGATGAAGATAGTGAACATAGCTCTATAGTTGATTACCGCATTTCCCCTACACTAGCATCGCAGGTGCTTGCTCTAATTTGGCAGTGTGATATGTGGTTGCATGTTGCATATGGTGTCTAGATTGTAATTCTTCCAATCTGGTTAAACTGCATGTGCTATTCTGCTTAGCTTATACATTATACTTGTTAATGTGACATGCCTTCCTGTATTTAGTACATAGTACATCTGTCTATTAAGCATGTCCTTACATAAAACTATTGTTTTTTTGTATCCCGCATCAACCAATATGGCGAGACACCTTTAGTATATGCAATGCGATATTAGTTGCATCTTTCATATGATTTATAGCATGCGCTGCTTCTAATTTGTTGAAATTCCATTTATGACGGGACGCTTTTAACTTGGCAGAGTCATATTGGTTGCATCTTTCATGTGGTGTCTAGCTTGCATTGCTTCTTATTTGTTGGAATGGTTTCTGCTTAGTTTACACAAACAATTGTGAACATGCCATGCCGTCCTGTTTTTCGTACATATTCCATCCTGGTATCATGTGTTTGCCTTACATCAAAGTAGTGATTGTCAGTATCATGCATGAATGAGTTCTGAAGAGAGAATTTTATTGCTTTTTCTTGTCAGTTTTACTTGACAATTCAAAATCGATAAAGCGGAAGGAAGGTACCAAGGCAGCGGATAAACATGCTCCTTCCAAACGGAGGGCCTCTACAGTTTCTACTCCTCCACCCCCCAAGATGATTTCCAAGACAACACATGCATATACACTCAACGTAGCTGTGTTTATGATGAGCACGTCTCCCCTAGTGCACCATCACCGATGCTCCCTCTAACTTGGCACTGTTATATGTGGTTGCATGTTATGTGTGATGTCTAGCTTGTATTGCTTCTAATTTTGTTGAATTCCATCTGCTTACTTTACACATTATACTTGAATAAGACACGTGTTCCTATTTTTAGAACATACAATATCTGTCTATCACACCATGTTCTTACATCAAATTACTACTATTGTGTAACCTGCAACAATCACTTATCATAAGACACGTTTGACTTCAGAGTGTGATATAGGTTATAGCTCACATTCTTTTCTACTCCCTCCATCCCACAATCTAAGACGTTTTTGACACTATACTAGTGCCAAAAAACGTCCTACATTATGGGACGGAGGGAGTAGCTTGTCTATATCTATCTATCTATACCTATACTAATTAGGCACTTCCAAAAAATTCCCGTGTTAATTAGATTATACGACCCATTAATCTGGTGGGTCCGAGTTATAATGGTGTAGATTAGATCCTTCAAAACTATGCACCTATGGCATCAAGTTTGTTTTGAGGGACACCTGTGTCATCAAGTTATTTGTGCATCACACGTCTTGCTTTTTTTTCCAGGGAGGCATGCATCTTCTTTTGCATGCGTGAGTTTTATTAGCTTAACTAATGGCCCACCAAAGCATTGTAAAATAATAAGGCCCAGCAAGGATAGCGTCTTCACGTTATATTTTCCCAACAGATCGGGTGCCTAGAAAGAAAATCTCATTAGATCATCAATCCATGGAAAATCGATCTTCCCAAAAGGCTCCTCCATATCAGCGCGTCTCCCAGCGACTCCAAGTGGTGATTGATCTAGAAAGAAAATCTCATTAGATGGCCAATCCATGGTAAATCGATCTTCCCAAAAGGCTCCTCCATATCACCGCGTCTCCCAGCGACTCCAAGTGGCGATTGATCTTTTCATCATCCGCCTCACACCTAATCTCCTTGGCATACACTGGTGATGGATGACGCAGGGAAGAATAAGGTGTGGCGATGGTGGTTTAAAGTATATCATTTTGTTGGCAGCAGTGTATCTCCAATTGATCACAAATCAAATTGTGCCATCTCCTCTCGTGAATACGGCGGTTGGCACTACAATAGCTCTACCTCTCAATTTGATGAAGGATCGAGGTGGCGGCATATTAGATCGACCAGGTTTGGCAGAGGCAGTAACCCTAGGTACGGTGACCCAACACTCTATACCCAAGTCCTCACTTGAGAAACTCAGATCTGCTCGGAGGGTCTGAGCCCATTGTTCATTTGGCTGCTCTCCCAATTGCATCCCCTCTCTCCGTCTCGATCTGCTGTATTTGCGTGAGTATATCCATGCAGTAAATTTTTAGCACCAAGTGGGCATACTTCATGTAGAGGCCATCATCTACAAGTGACTGCATGCATATACATGACATGTGTTGTTTAGACGCGACATGTAAGGTTGTACGTCCATGCAGTAAATTTTCAGCACCAAGTGGGCATACTTCATGTAGAGGCCAGCATCTACAAGTGACTGTATGCATATACATGACAGGTGTTGTTTAGACGCGGCATGTAAGGTGTGATAACCCACAAGTATAGGGGATCGCAACAGTTTTCAATAAGTAAGAGTGTCAAACCTAACGAGGAGCTAAAGGTAGAACAAATATTCCCTCAAGTTCTATCGACCACCGATACAACTCTACGCACGCTTGACGTTCGCTTTACCTAGAACAATTATGAAACTAGAAGTACTTTGTAGGTGTTGTTGGATAGGTTTGCAAGATAATAAAGAGTACGTAAATAAAAAGTAGGGGCTGTTTAGATAAAGAAACAATGAAGTAAATATAGCGAGTGTGGAAAAGTGGTGGTAGGAGTTGTGAAATTGCCCCTAATCAATTGACTACTTTACTAGACCGATAGCAAGTATTATGTGGGAGAGGTCACTGCTAGCATGTCATCCCTTACTTGGAATTCTATGCACTTATGATTGGAACTATTAGCAAGCATCCACAACTACTAATGTTCATTAAGGTAAAACCCAACCATAGCATTAAGATATATTGGTCCCCCTTCAATCCCGTATGCATCAATTTCTATGCTAGGTTGAAGCTTCTGTCACTCTTGCCCTCCAATACATAGTCCTATCAACATACAACTAACCCTATGGTGTGATCCACGCGCATGCTCATATGATGGGCACCAAAGGACAGCAACATAACCACAAGCAAATTAAATCAATCATAGCAATTCATCAACCACTCATAGGACAACAAAAATCTACTCAAACATCATAGGATGGCAACACATCATTGGATAATAATATGAAGCATAAAGCACCATGTTCAAGTAGAGGGTACAGCAGGTTGCGGGAGAGTGGACCGCTGTAGATAGAGGGGGGAAGGTGATGGAGATGTTGGTGTATGTTGGGGATATTACTACTGGGCATAAACCGGCCTACCTGGGCCGGATTAACTCCATCAGTATTTCAAAGGTGTTAAAGCCCAAAGAGGCAGATAAAGGCCCAGGGCCCGTAGTCGGTTTACAACCTGTAGCCGTACATCAGCTTTGTGCATATACTTGTAATATAAGTTAGGAACAAGGAGAGACCAACCCGGATACGAGTATGAACCGGTGTTGGGACTCTCTGAACCGGCAGGCGTTACCCATGTATATAAGGGGACGACCCGGCGGCGGTTCAGGGACAACAGACAACAATTCGAGACATAGGCGAAGCTTATTTGCTCCCTAGTCATCGAAACACCCATCAATTCCATCACAACTAGAGGTAGGCTTTACCTTCATTGAAGGGGCCGAACTAGTATAAACTCTCTTGCGTCCTTGTGTCCGCTTTAACCCCTTCAAGCTAACCCGTAGCGATGGCTCCATGACTAAGTCCTTTCAATAGGACATCTGCCGTGACAAAACCACGACAGTTGGCGCCCACCGTGGGGCTATCACATGATGGTTTCCGGTTTTAGGAGGGCCGCTTGGAAGGACTCGAGGGCTACGCTGTAGGCCGGATGACTAAGAGTCGTCGCGGCAAACTCTACATCGATGATGCAGGCTGGGGCCCCGAGGCCGGCTCAATTGAGTACAGGTACCGGGTCCCCTTTGGTAGCATTCATGTTTTCATTGGCAAGATCGGTGAACCGGGCCCTGAGCCGGACATCTGCACCGACCTCGTCGAGACGGCTCAGCGTACGCGATCCGCCCGGGTTAAACCAGCCATGAAGCGTGCCTTCGTGGGAATGATCCATGGAGGGAGTTATGATGATGGATCGGAGCTTCGCGGGGCGACTGCCATCCATTCCGGTGACGAATCTTCGACCGGAGAAACCGAATCTCTTTATCAACTACAAGATGGCCGGATTGGGAGCTGTTCCGATGGCGACAGTATTCTGGACCCCTCTGATCCGCCCAACCGGGTTGGAATATTCATGGCCAGAACACAAGCAGTGCTTCATTCTTCGACAGCTGCGGCAACGATTTCCGATTCAGCAATAGCAACGGCCGCCGGGGCGAGGCCCTGTGCGCCCGCCGGCTCAGGTTCTATCAGAGCTATTTGATGCGTTGGCTGTGCTTATGGCGGAAGTTAATCCGCCAGATCAGGACGTTCACAATATGGAGATTGCAAAGGTAAAGGAACAGATCACCCAGGCCAAGGCGGATCTGGCGGCTAAGGACACCAGGATGGCCGCAGAACGGGCTGCTTTAGACACACAGGCCTACAGGCTTATGTTAGACCAGAGCGCATCACATGAAGTCATGAGAAGGAAGCATCGATCCCGCTTACCTCTGGTTTTCGAGGCCAGAGACCTTTTCAACACTCCAGGGCCAAGAGCCGGCAATCCGCTGGAGGGGAACCGGGCAGAAGCCCCTGGGACCGGTGCACCGGTTCAGCCTCGTCAGATCGACCCGCCTCGTCAAAACACCGTTATACCTCGGGATGCTTTAACACCTCCGGGTCACTACTCCAACCCAATGGACAATCTTGTTGCTGCTGCTGCACGACTGGAGGCCATTCCACTTGAAGGTGACTCGCCGCAAGCAGTAGAGACATGACGGGTCAAGGAACTTCTGAGGACAGCTTTGGCCCAACAGGAAGCGTACTCGTACAACCGCGACCGAATCCACTCGACCCCCCGTCCGATCCGGAGCTATAGCAGACATATGGATGAACCAGCAGTATCGACTAATGAATGACGTGGAGCACCCCGTGGTAACAACCCGACGGGTGGGGCTGACGATGCTCAGGAAGTGGTGAACCGGGCCCGAGTGCGTAGGGAGGCCGAGTTAGCCGCACAGCATCAGGCTCGGCAGCTCACGCCGGTTCGACCAACCATTTCGATCGAACCTGGTTTTACTTCTAGTTCTTTGGGGGTGCCTTGCCTCGTCCCCGCTTTACGCAACATGCGTTTGCCCAAGGATTTCAAAGGCCCACGCAAGGTACCAAATTATACGGCGGATCAACCACCAGAGACATGGGTAGACAGCTATGAGATGGCCATGGAGATGCTTGATGTGGATGACATGGCGTGTGCGAAATACTTCACCATGATGCTTGAAGGAATGGCCTGTACTTGGCTAAAAAGCTTGCCCGCTAATTCTATCAGCTCATGGGCCCAATTACGAGCCCGGTTTATCAACAATTTCAAGGATACCTGTAAGCAGCCTATGTCGATAGTGGACTTAGCTGCATGCGTCCAGGAGGAAGGAGAGTCAACGACTCATTGGGTGCACCGGGTTTCACAAGTGTTGCACTCCTCAGACCGCATCAACGCTGACACCGCAGTATTAACCCTAGAAGGCAACTGCCGGTTTGGGCCCCTGAAGTTGAAATTGGGACGGATGAAGCGTCATTGCACCGACATGGGAACCCTCATGGCCGCTTTGGTAAAATATGCTGATTCTGATAGTACCAAGGATCCCGAGTCTGATGATGACAAGACACGAAAGGGGAAGAAGAACAACAGCTCCAAAGGTCAGCAACATCACTGGGTAGGCAATGGCGGAGGAGGCAAGCGTAAAGCGGATGGCAACATGGATTTTGTGGCTAATACCAACGTACAGGACAATGGCCAGCGGCACAAGGGCAGGTCGAAAAATCATAGTGGAGCGCCCAACCCCAACCCAAACCGCCTGAACTATTTGCTAAACCAGCCCTGTCCAAAACATGGGATGAAGGAGGAGCCAGCAAACCACCTTTGGAAGGATTGTTTTATTATGCAGGAGTTCAAGAATTCTAATAATTTCTGGTATGATCACGTATCTGGCGGCGGCTCAGGATCCGGGCCGGGTTATGGTGGAGGAAGTTCTGGTTCAGGATTTAATGGTAATCCGGGCGGGCATAATGGTTAAAATAGTCAGAACAACCAGGGTGGTCACAACCAACAGCAGCAACAGTCAGGTTACCAAAGCAACCCAAAGCAGTTGAGTAGTGGGCAGTACCATGTCTTTACCACTAGCTTGGACAAGCGAGACCGGAAGGTTCAGAGGCGGGCAGTCAAGTCTGTTGAACCGGCCACACCCCGTTATCTACGTTGGTCTGAACAGCCAATCATATGGAGCAGGGAGGATCACCCACTCCAGGTCGATAATCCGGGTCAGTTGGCTCTGGTGGTGGCGCCTCAGGTGGGAGGTTATAAGTTCACCAAAGTGCTCATGGATGGAGGGAGCAGCATTAACATCCTATACTATGAGACCTTCCGCCATATGGGACTTACAGATAAGAATCTCAAACCGTCCAATACAGTATTCCACGGTGTAGTGCCTGGCAGATCAGCATATCCCGTTGGTAAGATAGCTCTTGAAGTGGCCTTTGGGGATGATCATGATTCCAGGTCGGAGACATTAACATTTGAAGTGGTGAAAATCCAAAGTCCATATCATGCCCTGTTTGGGCGTCCGGCATACGCCAAGTTTATGGCTCGGCCCTGTTATGTGTATTTGCAGCTCAAGATGCCGGGTTACAAGGGGACAATAACGGTTCACGGAAGCCGCAAAATCGCTTTGGAATGCGAAGAAGGAGATGCGGCTTATGCAGAGTCGGTTTGTGCCACCGAGGAGTTGAAGTACTATAAAGACAATGTTGATCCGGCGGACATGACTCCGTTGAAGAAGCCAACTACGGAGCATGATCCGGCCCTGAAGTTCAAATTAGCAGCAGAAACTAAGCTTGTTGACTTCGTACCTGGCGATTCGTCCAAGCAGTTCAGCATTAGTGCCAACTTGGATCTGAAATAGGAAAGCGCGCTCATCGAGTTCATCCGTGAGAATCGGGACATTTTTGCATGGAAGCCCTCTGACATGCCAGGTGTACCGAGGCAACTCGCTGAGCACACACTTAATGTGGATCCTAAATACAAACCGGTGAAACAGTTCCTCCGCCGGTTTAACGAAGAAAGACACAAGGCGATTGGGGAAGAGGTAGCCAGGCTCTTAGCAGCTGGTTTTATTGTTGAAGTTTTTCACCCTAAGTGGCTTGCCAATACGGTGCTAGTCCTTAAGAAAAACGGCACCTGGCGTATGTGTGTAGATTACATAGATCTTAATAAAGCTTTTCCAGCAGGTCCTTTTGCCCTCCCCCGTATTGATCAAATCATTGATGCTACGGCGGGTTGTGAGCGTTTAAGTTTTTTGGATGCATACTCTGGTTATCATCAGATCAAAATGGCAGTTAAGGACCAGGAGAAGACGGAATTCATAACTCCCTTTGGAGCCTTCTGCTATGTATCTATGCCCTTTGGGCTCAAAGGTGCCCAGGCAACTTATCAACGGTGTGTACAAAATTGTCTTCACAAGCAGATTGGCCATAATGTACATGCTTACGTGGATGATATCATGGTTAAATCCAGGGAGAAGGAGACTCTGGTTGACGATTTGAAGGAAACCTTTGATAACCTAAGGACGTACAAGATGATGCTTAATCTGGAAAAGTGTGTCTTTGGTGTACCGGCGGGCAAGTTATTGGGCTTTCTGGTGTCCAATAGGGGAATTGAGGCTAATCCGGAGAAGATCACATCCATCACCTCCCTGGCTAAACCGAAGTGTATCAATGATGTTCAATGCCTGGCAGGTCGGATTGCCGCGTTAAGCCAGTTTATCAGCCGCCTGGGTGAGAAGGCGATCCCTTTGTATCAGATTTTGAAGAAGACGGATCAGTTCGTCTGGAGTTCTGCTGCTGATGAAGCATTTGAGGACTTCAAGCGGCAATTGGCCAATCCGCCTGTGCTCGCCGCTCCCATTGACAAGGAGCCGTTACTGTTATATGTTGCTGCTAATGCTCGTGCGGTCAGCGTAGCTATTGTGGTGGAACGAAAGGAGGCAGGTAAGGAGCATCCGGTTCAACGTCCGGTCTATTATATCAGTGAGGTGCTCATTGAGTCCAAGCAAAGGTATCCGCATTGGCAGAAGCTGGTGTACGGAGTTTTTATGGCAAGCCGGAAGCTTAAGCAATACTTCCAAGGGCACCCAATTACGGTGGTCAGTTCTGCTCCTTTGGGAGATATCATCCAAAACCGGGAAGCAACTGGCCGGATTGCAAAGTGGGCTATAGAGCTGGGGCCGTACGGTTTGAAATATGTGCCTCGGACAGCGATTAAGTCTCAAGCACTTGTTGATTTCATCAATGATTGGACAGAAATGCAAGCACCTGAAGAAAAGCCGGATCATACGTATTGGACCATCCATTTTGACGGATCCAGGCAGTTGGAAGGCTCGGGGGCTGGAGTCGTATTAACTTCCCCACGAGGTGATAAGTTTTGTTATGTTCTCCGTTTAATGTTCCCTTGTACTAACAATGCAGCTGAGTATGAAGCCTTGCTCCATGGTCTTCGGATGGCTAAGGAGATGAATCTAAGTCGAGTTAAGTGCTTCAGTGATTCGGACCTTGTGGCTCAGCAAGTGTCTGGCACTTGGGACTCCAAGGACCCACTCATGGCAGCATATTGTTGTGAGGTGGATATTGTTCCAGGTTATTTCAGAGGCTATCAGGTGGACCACGTGGACCGGCGGAAAAATGAAGCGGCGGATGCTTTAAGCCGGCTGGGCTCTCAGCGCAAACCGGTCCCACCCAATGTTTTTCTGGATGTGCTGCACAACCCGTTGGTGAAGATCCCTGGTGAAGAGGATTTGGCCATTCCTGATCCGGAGGCTCAATTGGTGGCAGTTCTTCATGTTATTCCGGATGATGCGAAGGATCTGGTCAGACGATGTGATGGTTGCCAAAAGTTTTCAAGACGTGCTCATGTACCGGCTCAAGAATTGAGGATGATTCCAATTACTTGGCCGTTTGCGACTTGGGGGCTGGATATGGTTGGGCCTTTCAAAAGGTCCAAAGATAAGAAGACCCACCTCCTGGTGGCGGTGGACAAGTTTACAAAGTGGGTGGAGGCAGAACCTGTTAGCAAGTGTGATGCGGCCACGGCGGTTCAGTTCATCAAAAAGGTGATTTTCCGGTTTGGCTTTCCGCACAGTATTATCACAGATAATGGTACCAATTTATCCAGGGTTATGAAGGAGTTCTGTGAACGGGAGCACATCCGGCTCGACGTTTCATCAGTGGCACATCCACAGTCCAATGGTCAAGCAGAAAGAGCTAATCAAGAGAAAAAGTTTTCTTTGTTTTTAGTTTAGTATAGTTATTTAAAGAATAGATAGAAATAAATTGCATCCAATAGGATTTGAACCTATACCAAAGGTACCCGAGCCAAGTGGAGTATGCATGAAAGAGTCAGATGCTTCTTCTATTCTTTTCCCTGGCGCAGCTGGGCCATCCTGGACTTGAACCAGAGACCTCGCCCGTGAAGTAAATCATCGCCCCTATGATCCAACCAATTGGGAGAGTTTATAGACTCCCAGGCGGGTGGCTAATCTCAGGAATGGCTATCGATCTTGAGAGGCATCAAGCCCCGGCTCATGGTTCCTTTGCAGAGAACGCCGGGTTGTTGGGTAGAAGAATTACCATCTGTGTTATGGAGCATCAATACAACACCCAACAGATCAACAGGATACACACCGTTCTTCATGGTTTATGGAGCGGAGGCGGTTCTCCCCAGCGATATCCGTCATGACTCACCTCGTGTCACGGCTTATGTTGAAGCGGACAACGAGACACGAGACAACACGACAAGATGCTTTGGACCGGTTGGATGAAGAGCGTGACATCGCAGCCGCCCGGTCGGCGATTTACCAGCATGATCTTCGCCGTTATCACAGTCGCCGAGTCAGAACCAGAGCCTTCCAGGAAGGAGATTTGGTGCTTCGGCTCATCCAAGATCAGACTGATATGCATAAGCTATCCCCACCTTGGGAGGGGCCTTTCGTGGTCAGCAAGAATCTGCACAACGGGTCGTACTATCTGATCGATATTCGAGAGCATAAGGACTCACGTGCATCAGGGGAAGAGACTAACAGGCCATGGAATATAGCTCATCTTCGGCCTTACTATACCTGAGTCATTGGCTATACTTATGTACATACAATGTATATATTATGATTAAGTATAATAAACCGGAACCTCAGCTAAAGCGGGGTATCTGTTCTTTTACATCATGTGAGGTTACACGGAGTTGCTCTAAAACGGCCTCCGGTTTACCCCTTGAGTTCGCTTTGCTAAAAGCATCGTGTTATATCACTTGGAGGATTGGTCGTGTCCGAACCAATACCATGCCTCTTGATAGGCGAAAGCCACCAGATCACTTGGGGACCTGGTCATGTCTGAACCAGTCATGCCTCTTGATCGGCCTAAGGCCACAGAATCACTTGGGGGCTTGGTCGAACCCAAACCATGACCACGCCATTTGGTCGGCATAAATGCCACAAGAATCACTTGGGGACCTGGCTAACTAGAACCATAGTTACACCTAACGGGAGCTTGGTCGTGTTTAGCCATGGTTACGCCATTTGATCAGCTTAAATAAATCTTTTTTGGCAAACGTTTTTGTCGTTGCTTTTGCTTCATACTTTTCTTTGAAGGGGTTTTTTTGCTTTTTATTGTGTTCTTTAAACCAACAAAGTTTTTTTAACCAATCAATTGACGGAACACAGTTCACATCAATCCGGAGACTATTTGTCCGGTTTGATCCTTGTTGTTAACATCCTCTCATGGAGTAACACGGTGTTTATCATAACTCGGCACGGTTTACATGGTAAACCAGCGTCATATATATATATATATACAGGAGCTGTTATCTCCTCCAACAGTATGGGTTTGCAAAACTCCGCTTCAAGATTGGCCAAGGCAACTTCACGCCCAATGACGGCAGGTATTATGTATCTCGAAATTTGGTCATACTTAAAATTTTGTTTTGATTTCATATATGCAGACATCATATTCCGCCTGACGGTACAACCGCGGTGGCACTTGACGAATTTTTCATTTCAGAAAGTATTTTGGAAAGTTCATTGCCACAGGAAGAACAAATTATGCACGAAGGCATATCAATATCAAAGGTATCAACTAGCCTATTACAAAGCAACATGGTGCCCATAATAATATAATTGTTTTTCGCGAAGAAGAGGCAGTCTTAAACCGGCGTCCGGTTCAAGCTTGGTCACCAGCCTGGCCTGATGGTTGTGGGTCGTCCTGCGCCGCTTCAGCCTCCGTATCCCTACCCAGTGGCTGGAAATCCACAGTTGTCCAGTCGATTCCCATTAATGCTTGAAAAACAGATTCATCGTGGATCAGCAAGGACGGGTCAATATCAGGAGCGTAAGTATGCTTACAGAGTGGAAGAATCAGATTTTCTGATTCATGGATTGGCGCAGCTATTCGCTTGTTCTGACTGTCATATTGCGCTTGATAATGAGACAAGTCTGCTTCCTCAGCCAACTGACAAGCTAGTGGACGCACCTCGCGGTTTATCGCTCGTAGATCCGCTTCACCGAATTCTGATCCGTCTTCCTTCAAGCTGGGATAGCCCTGAGCCGCTTCAACAGGATCAAAATCCGGCACCCAGGCTTTTGCCCGGATTAAAGCATTGATTGCGCCGGTTCGAGCAGCCGATTTCTTTAGCTCTTCAATCCGGGCAGGAAGCACTGACAGTTTCATTAGAGTATCTTGAATCAAAGTAGGCGCCGGTTTGTTATGAGAGGCGGTACAGATGATCCGCTGGGCACCAGTATACAATTGTTCAACCAATGTATAGGCAGCTTTTAGCTTCTTCCGTACATCTGACCCCAAGTGACCAATGCGTGTCCCTGAAATACCATAAAGGGTTAATAAACCGGCGACTTTGTCAAAAGGCAGAGCCAATTCAGTAGGAAAACTGGCTTATCAAAGATAGCAGCAGTCATGGCATGCACGTGCCGCTTTATGCTGGTCAGTTCATCTGCCACTGGTTTTAGTGCAGCCTCAACATCCTCTGCTCGTTTGATCAAAGCGGATTTCTCAGTGGCCCAGTCTGCCCGTTTCTTTTTGAAGTTTTCCTTAAGTTGTTCCATGGCGCTTAAAGCACTGGCCAATTCCTCTTTTGCTTTGGAGGTTTCAGCTTGTTGGGTTTTCAGGGCTTCTTGAAGATCGATGACTTGGTTCTCTTTCGTCTTTAGCTCCGCCTGCATGCATACAGATATATGCTTCAGCAAATTGGTAGAAGGATTCAAGTGCCAACCACATAACAAGTTATGTGCTTAACACTTGGGGGCTAATGCATATTCGATCTTCATCTTTCAATGGTTTACAAAGTCCCAAGCTCAATACAAGTATTCAACTTGGCACTTGGGGGCTAATGCATATTCGATCTTCATCTTTCAATTGTTTACAAAGTCCCAAGCTCAATACAAGTATTCAACTTGGCACTTGGGGGCTAATGGCTATTTGATCATATGTATTCTGATGCGACAGTTTCATTTACCTAAAGTACCGGTTTAACTATGCTAAGTTGAACCGGCCCTTGGGGACTACATCAGCAAATTTCAAAGCATCAAGATTCATAGTATTAAGTCCCAGTTTGAAAGAATATTTCAAATCGGCCCTTAGGGGCTAGGAGAGTCAACAAGAATGAAAGCATACAAGCAATAAGGAGCATATGGAGGTTACCTCATATTTATCCTTCATCATATTAACCAGACCGACTTCATAGTCACGACTGGTATACAGCTGGTTCAGATAGCCGGAATGGATATCTCGGGCGTTCAGAGCAGCGTAAGCCGTCAGATCAGCATTCCACTTGCCTTTGCCAAAAGCAGCTAATTCCTCTTTGGCAGAATGTTTGGATAAAGCGACAGGGTTGCTTGGCTCATTATGGCCAGTGCCAGTAATGACAACTTCATCATCATTCGTACCGCCGGTTTGCACTGGAGCTGTTGGCTTGTCAGTAGCTTTTGCGAGACCGGTGGAGCTTTCAACCCGGAGGGAACCTGTGGGCTGATGGATAGGACCTGAGGTATTAGTAGGTCTTTCCTCAACAGTAAGATCATCATCTGGCTGCGATGGATCATTGGGAATATCCTCAGGAATAGCCGCTTCAAGATGGGGTGTTGTGCCTGGTTCAAGAATGACATCTTCTTCAGCAGCTTTATCCAGGCGGGCCTTCTTGCTCGGCCTAGGTTTGGCCCTGAGAAAAATAACAAAATTAAATACAGCATATGTTCTAAGGCAATATACTGCAAACATCACAATAAATATAGCTTACCCAAGCACCGTTTTGAGCGGTGGGAGCTGAGTAGCCAACGACTCGCCAGAAGATGAGTGGGAAATAGCCTGATAATCGGAGTCAGACGGATTAAGAGGTTGACGAAAGCAGCCCGCTTTAGGACAAGTACTGACAAGCGAATTAGAGACCTCTGAATGACGTTTCCGAACCGGACTGTTCGGTAAACCGGCAGAGGTAACTACCTGGCCGCTGTGCCGGGTGGTGCGGCGAGCTTCGTGTTGTTGAGTCTTCATAAGAAGTTTAGGATCCAAATAAGCAAGAGGATGAGAAAATTTAACTTTCCGGTTTGCCTGACGGATTTTTTGTGAAGGCAAAGTTTCTGAATCGGAAGAGAGAATAATTACCTCTGCAACATCTGCATGGCTGGCTTCGGCATCATCCTGACAAATATCATCATCAATAAGATGCATGAAAAATAAACCAAGTGAGTCAAGCTCTACCTCAAAGTCCGGATTATCCACCTCGTCATCAGGGGCCGGATTAGAAGATGCAGTGGTTCTTTTCCGGTGGGTAGTCTTCTTCACAGCTTTAGTTTTTTGCCGGGTTGCCCTTTCCGGTTTATCTGTTTTCTCTGGTTTCTCCTGCGGCAGCTTTTTGCTCCAAAACGGGTCATCACCCTGATTATGTAGACACTGATATTAGAAACAATGGCCAGACATATCGATAACAGATTAAGCAAAGAGAAAAATCAAAGTCTTACAGATGGCGGTTTGTTGGTGGCACAGAAGGGAAGCAGGCCGGTTCTAGCGCAGATGTGCTCCGGTTCATTCAGTATCTTACGCACAGCCTCCGTGATTTCTTCACCGGACAGCTGGAGTCTTGAATGTCGCAGTGGGTCATCCACACTATCAGTATATTCGCACATCAAACCGGAGCGCTGACTAAGGGGCAGTATGCTCCATGATATCCAACAGCGAGCACGGTCAACCCCTGTTAAACCGTTGGCCATAAAGGCTCTGAGCTTTGACAGCTGGGGAGCATATTTGCTTCTCTCCTGGGCAGTCAATCATTGAGGAAAAGGATGGGTATTGCTGAGCCGCTCCGGACGAAAACCAGGCAAGGGATTCTCACCAGCAGGGGAGGTATCTTTGCAGTAGAACCATGTCTAATTCCACTCCTTGGGGTGACTGTGCAGCTTGGCGTGAGGGTATGTGACCTCTTTCCTTTTTTGAATCACCATGCCACCCAACTCCGTATTAGAGCCATCAGTAAACTCAGTACGGCGGTTTAGATGGAAAAGATCTCCGAATAATTCCACCGTGGGCTCCTCTTGAAAGAACACCTCACAGAGCACTTGGAAGTGGCACATATTTGTAACAGAGTTGGGGCCAGTGTCTTGCGGATGGAGTTGGAAATCAGCTAGAACATCCCGGTAAAATTTAGAACCGGGCGGTTTAAAACCCCGGGCTAACTGGTCTACGAAGACAACAACCTCTCTTTCTCGAGGTGTGGGGGGGCATTCTTTGCCAGGAGTCCTCCAATGGATGGTGTCTTTGTTGCCCAAGGCGCCAATCAGGACTAAATCGTCCAGTTGATCCTCTGTGACGCGAGAAGGGACCCAATTGCACTCATACACTTGCTTGGCCAAGATGAAATCTACAAGGTATATTGATATGTGCAACGTTAAACCGAAAGTAGATCTATCTAAACCGGAGTTTTATGAAGCAATAACATATGGCGGTTCAACAAGGGGACTAATGGCATATACCGGTTTGGAAAATTTTCTATCAGGTTAAACCACCTGATCTAAACATTGAAGCAATTGAGATTGCGGATGGTTAAGTACGTAGAAACAGGTTTCACAAGGTCTTGTTATGGCGTTGGATCTGAAGCAAGTTCAGAAAATAAGAAAAATAGTCGAAGATCAAAGCAGAACAGTATTGAATCAATGGGCAGAAGTATATGTGAGATCTACGATTTTGGGCAGGAAACTAACGGCGGGTACTAAAAGTTACCGCTACACAAAGCAAGGGTTCGCCTGTGCATCCAGGAGATAGTACATGAGTATGAACAAGTGATGAACACCGCAAGAACACGAAGCCCTAGATCAGATCTATGATGAGAAGAACAGAAGACCTACTAGAGCTGAGGAAAACACGGAAGGTCGCCGCGGCTTTCTGGCGCGTTCAAGTTGATGCAGCGGCCAAGGGTGATGCAGAAGACGACGGCGGCAGCGGAGCTCTAAGACTGGCGACGCGAGGAAGACGAAGAGGAAGGGCATGAAGGGAAGAAAAGAAATGACCCTTCGGGCCTGTTTATAAGGCAAAGGACATGTGTCAGGCGCGGTAATCAAGGGACCGCAGATTTTGGAAGTAGGGCGGTCACCTCGGTCATTGCGAATCTATTAAACAAGAAGATAGCATGGATGTTTCCTTTGTGACAGATGATGTCACGCCGGTTTACAGCAAACAGAGAAGATGACGTCACGGCGGTTCAACAACTACAAGAAGATGTTGAAGACGAAGATTTTTGCTAAGGATTGACATGAACCTGTTCAAATCAATCTGGGGCCTAATGTTGGGGATATTACTACTGGGCATAAACCGGCCTACCTGGGCCGGATTAACTCCATCAGTAGTTCAAAGGTGTTAAAGCCCAAAGAGGCAGATAAAGGCCCAGGGCCCGTAGTCGGTTTACAACCTGTAGCCGTACATCAGCTTTGTGCATATACTTGTAATATAAGTTAGGAACAAGGAGAGACCAACCCGGATACGAGTATGAACCGGTGTTGGGACTCTCTGAACCGGCAGGCGTCACCCATGTATATAAGGGGACGACCCGGCGGCGGTTCAGGGACAACAGACAACAATTCGAGACATAGGCGAAGATTATTTGCTCCCTAGTCATCGAAACACCCATCAATTCTATCACAACTAGAGGTAGGCTTTACCTTCATTGAAGGGGCCGAACTAGTATAAACTCTCTTGCGTCCTTGTGTCCGCTTTAACCCCTTCAAGCTAACCCGTAGCGATGGCTCCACGACTAAGTCCTTTCAATAGGACATCTGCCATGACAAAACCATGACAGTGTAGATCGCGGTGATGATGATGATGGCCACGGCGGTGTTCCGGCGCCACCGGAGGAGAGGGGGAGAGGGGCCCCCTTCTTCCTCTTCTTCCTTGACCTCCTCCCTAGATGGGAGAAGGGTTTCCCCTCTGGTCCTTGGCCTCCATGGCATGGGAGGGGCGAGAGCCCCACCGAGATTGGATCTATCTCTCTGTTTCTCTCTGGTTCTGCGTTCTATTCTGGCTCTGTTTCACCGTTTCATATATATATGGAGATCCGTAACTCTGATTGGACTGAAACCTTTGCCATGATTTTTTCTGAATATTAGCTTTCTTGCGGCAAAAGAAGAGCGTCAACCGCCTTACGGTGGGCTCACGAGGGTAGGGGGCGTGCCCTAAGGGGGGCCCCTGCCTCGTGACCACCTCAGGCACTAGTTCGCGTTGATTTTCCTTCCGAATATTCCATATTTTCCAAAAATAAGCTCCGTCCGTTTTTATCCTGTTTGGACTCTGTTTGATATGGATATTCTGCGAAACCAAAAACATGCAACAAACAGAAACTGGCACTGGGCACTGGATCAATATGTTAGTCCCAAAAATAATATAAAAAGTTGCCAAAAAGTATATGAAAGTTGAATAATATTGGCATGGAACAATCAAAAATTATAGATACGATGGAGACATATCAGCATCCCCGAGCTTAATTCCTGCTCGTCCTCGAGTAGGTAAATGATAAAAAGATAATTTTTGATGTGGAATGCTACCTAGCATAATCTTGATCATATGTCTAATCATGGCATGAATATTAAGACACGAGTGATTCAAAGAAACAATCTATCTTTTGACATAAAGACAATAATACTTCAAGCATACCAACCAAGCAATTATGTCTTATTGAAATAACATAGCCAAAGAAAGCTCATCCCTACAAAATCATATAGTCTGGCTATGCTCCATCTTCACCACACAAAGCATTCACATCATGCACAACCACAATGACAAGCCAAGCAATTGTTTCATACTTTGACGTTTCTCAAACCTTTTCAACTTTCATGCAATACATGAGCGTGAGCCATGGACATAGCACTATAGGTGGAATAGAATATGATGGTGGGGGTTATGTGGAGAAGACAAAAAAAGGAGAAAGTCTCACATCAACTAGGCGTATCAACGGGCTATGGAGATGCCCAATAATAGATATCAATGTGAGGAGTAGGGATTTCCATGCAACGGATGCACTAGAGCTATAAGTATATGAAAGCTCAAACTGAAACTAAGTGGGTGTGCATCCAACTTGCTTGCTCATGAAGACCTAGGGCATTTGAGGAAGCCCATCGTTGGAATATACAAGCCAAGTTCTATAATGAAAATTCCCACTAGTATATGAAAGTGATAACTCAAGAGACTCTCTATATGAAGAACATGGTGCTACTTTGAAGCACAAGTGTGGTAAAAGGATAGTAACATTGCCCCTTCTCTCTTTTTCTCTCATTTTTTGTTTTCTCTTTTTTTGGGGCCTTCTCTTTTTTTGGCCTTTCTCTTTTTTATATATTTTTTATTTTTTCGTCTGGAGTCTCATCCCGACTTATGGGGGAATCATAGTCTCCATCATCCCTTCCTCACTGGGGAAATGTCCTAATAATGATGATCATCACACTTTTATTTACTTACAACTCAATATTACAACTCGATATCTAGAACAAAGATATGACTCTATATGAATGCCTCCGGTGGTGTACCGGGATGTGCAATGATCTAGCGTAGCAATGACATCAAAAAACGGACAAGCCATGAAAACATCATGCTAGCTATCTTATGATCATGCAAAGCAATATGACAATGAATGCTCAAGTCATGTATATGATGATGAGGAAAGTTGCATGGCAATATATCTCGGAATGGCTATGGAAGTGCCATGATAGGTAGGTATGGTGGCTGTTTTGAGGAAGGTATATGGTGGGTTTATGGTACCGGCGAAAGTTGCGCGGTACTAGAGAGGCTAGCAATGATGGAAGGGTGAGAGTGCGTATAATCCATGGACTCAACATTAGTCATAAAGAACTCACACACTTATTGCAAAAATCTATTAGTCATCGAAACAAAGTACTACGCGCATGCTCCTAGGGGGATAGATTGGTAGCAAAATACCATCGCTCGTCCCCGACCGCCACTCATAAGGAAGACAATCAATAAACACCTCATGCTCCGACTTCGTTACATAGCGGTTCACCATACGTGCATGCTACGGGACTTGCAAACCTCAACACAAGTATTTCTGAATTTCGCAATTACTCAACTAGCATGACTCTCATATCACCACCTTTATATCGCAAAACTATTGCAAGGAATCAAACATATCATATTCAGCGATCTACAAGTTTATGTAGGATTTTATGACTAACCATGTGAATGACCAGTTCCTGTCATCTCTCTAAATAGATATAAGTGAAGCAAGAGAGTTTAAATCTTTCTACAAAAGATATGCCCGTGCTCTAACAAATATAAGTGAAGCAAAAGAGCATTCTACAAATGGCGGTTGTCTAAGTGAAGAGAAACATGCAATCCAAACTTCAAATGATATAAGTGAAGCACATGAAGCATTCTATAAAGCCATACTCAAAAGATATAAGTGAAGTGCAATGAGCATTCTATAAATCAACCAAGGACCATCTCATACCAGCATGGTGCATAAAAATAAAAATAAAAACCTAAATGCAAAAGACGCTCCAAGACTTGCACATATCGCATGAACGAAATGAATCCAAAAACATACCGATATTTGTTGAAGAAAGAGGGGATGCCTCCCCAGCATCCCCAAGCTTAGACGCTTGAGTCTCCATGAATATTTACTTGGGGTGCCTCGGGCATCCCCAAGCTTGAGCTCTTGCCTCTCTTCCTTCTTCTCACATCGAGACCTTCTCAATCATCGAACACTTCATCCACACAAAACTTCAACAGAAAACTCGGTAAGATCCGTTAGTATAATAAAGCAAATCACTACTCTAAGTACTATTGCAAACCAATTCATATTTTGTTTTTGCATTGTGTCTACTGTAATATAACTTTTTCATGGCTTAATCCACTGATATAAATTGATAGTTTCATCAAAACAAGCAAACTATGCATCAAAAACAGAATCTGTCTAAAACAGAACAGTCTGTAATAATCTGAACATTCACCATACTTCTGATACTTGAAACATTCTACCAAAATTAGGAAAAAAACAATTTGTATAGGAAGACAGTGCAAAAAGAATCAGAACCATTTGACGTTCCATCTGAAAATGTAAAATCTCGCACTACAGCCAAAGTTTCTGTCCTGCACGGTACAAACCATCAAGCAAATGTAAACATCCTAAAGGCAAACCTTGGCACATTATTTTTATAATACAATGGAATTGTACAAGGGGATAATTACTATTTTTTGTTTTTAAACTATATGAAAGCACTCAACAGAAATAAATGGCTCTCTAAAACTTCCGGGTTGTCTCCCTGGCAGCGCTTTCTTTAAAGCCATTAAGCTAGGCATATAGTGCTCAAGTAGTGAATCCACCCGGATCCCAAGGTATATCAAAGCCAATTTTAATTAACAATGATTTGTAATTTAGTAGTGAGCACAAAGCATCCGCAACTAGCATGTCATCCCTTACTTGGAATTCTATGCACTTATGATTGGAACTATTAGCAAGCATCCGCAACTACTAATGTTCATTAAGGTAAAACCCAACCATAGCATTAAGATATATTGGTCCCCCTTCAATCCCGTATGCATCAATTTCTATGCTAGGTTGAAGCTTCTGTCACTCTTGCCCTCCAATACATAGTCCTATCAACATACAACTAACCCTATGGTGTGATCCACGCGCGCGCTCATATGATGGGCACCAAAGGACAACAACATAACCACAAGCAAATTAAATCAATCATAGCAATTCATCAACCACCGATAGGACAACGAAAATCTACTCAAACATCATAGGATGGCAACACATCATTGGATAATAATATGAAGCATAAAGCACCATGTTCAAGTAGAGGGTACAGCAGGTTGCGAGAGAGTGGACCGCTGTAGATAGAGGGAGGAAGGTGATGGAGATGTTGGTGAAGATGGCGAAGGTGTTGGTGTAGATCGCGCTGATGATGATGATGGCCACGACGGTGTTCCGGCGCCACCGGAGGAGAGGGGGAGAGGGGCCCCCTTCTTCTTCTTCCTTGACCTCCTCCCTAGATGGGAGAAGGGTTTCCCCTCTGGTCCTTGGCCTCCATGGCATGGGAGGGGCGAGAGCCCCTCCAAGATTGGATCTATCTCTCTGTTTCTCTCTGGTTCTACGTTCTGTTCTGGCTCTGTTTCACCGTTTCGTATATATATGGAGATCCGTAACTCCGATTGGCATGAAACCTTCACCGTGATTTTTTTCTCCGAATATTAGCTTTCTTGCGGCAAAAGAAGAGCGTCAACCGCCTTACGGTGGGCTCACGAGGGTAGGGGGCGCGCCCTAAGGGGGGGCGCCCCCTGCCTCGTGACCACCTCGGGCACTGGTTCGCGTTGATTTTCCTTCCGAATTTTCCATACTTTCCAAAAATAAGCTCCGTCCGTTTTTATCCCGTTTGGACTCCGTTTGATATGGATATTCTGCGAAACCAAAAACATGCAACAGACAGGAACTGGCACTGGGCACTGGATTAATATGTTAGTCCCAAAAATAATATAAAAAGTTGCCAAAAAGTATATGAAAGTTGAATAATATTGGCATGGAACAATAAAAAATTATAGATACGACGGAGACGTATCAAGGTGGTAGGAGGAAGTTCACGGCTTCGACGCATGCATGGCCCGTTGAAACATACAAAGAATTGGTGGTGCAGCGATTTACATCTTTGATGTTGTCGAGTTCGTCCTCGGTTGTCCGTTTCCATCTCCATAGGCAAGTAACCTACCATCAATTTTTTAAGCTTCATGCTTAAATTCCAGTCCGTTGGACTCATGGGGAACCCCCAATAAATTATCTTGATACCTAGCGTATCATTTAATCACCATGTACATGCCCATCCAATTCAGCACGTCTAGACTTGATTATGTTGTATCAGCTGGAGCCGATTCAGTAAGTGGCAGAGCAAACATCTCGATAGTGGGTGTACATAGCTCAGTAAATATCTTAGTTTACTCAAATTTCTTATAATTCATTTGATGTTATATCTTATATGTGAATAAGACCTATGTATGTAATCTTTTGACAAACTAATCAATTTAACATTTGTACGCCTACAACCTTATGTCTCTTAAGAAACCTGACTGCAGTTGTGGTGATTGGCAGCCAAATCTGACAGTGCCACTGGAAGAATAAAGGGACAAGTACACTATCCCTAAAGAACTAATTATCATTTCCTATGGAGGATTTGGATGTCGTCGTTATTCTTTGAATATGCATTGCACTATATTTCTACTTAGTCTGCCCTTTTAGTAATATTAAGCAAAGGAATTGATACCTACACTTTGAATAAATTCCTATACATTTACTCTGAGTTATATCAGTTTCTATTTTTCTCCAAGCATCACATCTAATAGACTATATATTTTCTTTGTTGATCTGGTGGTCGAATTATAAAATGGTTGCAGACCAAATTAAGTCTAGCTGAAGGGAGTATTTGAGTTCTACGATTTTCTATTTATATTGTTTGGCGAACGTCAATCACTTCCAGGACGAGAAGCTGAGGTACTTTCCTTGCCTTTTCCCTGAAGGTGAAGTGCTATGCCTCCTTTCCTGACTGGATATTTTCATTGTGGATATTCAAAGAAGTATTCAGCTCTACTGACTTATATTAGATTCATCAACAGAAATAACTATACAAGGTGAAAGTAGTTCAACTAAACTATAGGATTTCTGGGGTTCACTATCCATAAACAACATGAGGAAAATAATGTGTAGTATCAGTTCACAATGATGTGTAGAGAATTACAAATAGGTTATATGCAATATTATACAGACCGTGGCAGCAGGCGACCGATCGGCAAGGACGATTACTATGTATGTTTTTTTCTTATGAAGTTGTATTCGTGTATACTACAAGGGAACATATGTATATGTGCATAGTTTTTTTCAGATTTTTTTGAGATGTGAAAAAGCATTTTCGCTGAAAGAAAAATAAAGAGCTCTATCGAGCTCAGTTGCTGCTTCATCTCTTCAAGAGCTTGAGTTCTCTATTGAGAGTTCTTTTTATACTTCTAATACTCAAAGCTATATTCATGCTTTGTACCTTTATTGTGAAGTTAACTGAACGTTGATTTTTTTCTGGGCAGACAATTCATAGTGTAATATCAATATTTGTGTGTGTATGTGACTGAGCTGAACATTTAGATCCTATATACCAGAACCTTTCCATTTCTATGTGCTTTAAATTCTTATGTTATAGTTTGAAAACCAGCCATCGACTATTATCATTGCGGTATGATTGACAACCCCTATAATAGGGAACTTCACATATATATGCCTTATCAGCTGTCCTCCAAACTTTAGTTAAGGTATCATGAGGGTTGCACGATCTGTATTGTAGAATATTATCTTCAATTATGATTCTGTGTTTATACATTTTACCCTCTTCACCAACATTATCTTATTTGTCATTTGTTATTTGTAGTAGGCTATTCGCCATGTACAACCACATAGGTTTATTCTTATACTATTTTGGATGGAATTTCAGGTGATATGAACCACACAACACATTTGTTTTGTTAGCAATGTATCCAGCAGAATGATGTATCTTGGACAAAAAATATAATTGTGAGGTTGTATTCTTTGTCCTTTATTTCACTAGGACAATCTTAAAGCTGCATCCGAGTGTCATGTTTCCAGATGTTTTCTTCAGAAGGATGCCCAATAGCCACCAAAGATGAGGGCGCATTGGATTATGCGCTTTCATGGAATTGTGCGCATTGGAGCACTCACTTCTCTAATAGTGATATTGCAGGAATCTCCTCTAATTAATCAGGATCTGTAAAAGTAAGTTGCACTGTTTTGTATGCACTTATTTTGTATTCTCTTTTTATTCTGATGCGTTGGCTACTCAAGTAACTCCATTTGTTTCGTTCTAACCATATTTCGTTAATTCAGTTCTTTGATTATCTAATTGACATGGCGTGTGAGTTTTGTGCCAGCGATACAGGGCATGTCTACTAGATTCTCTCCTTGCAACTTCTATTGTTGTATCGATTTGGTGTGGTCAAGGTCCTTGCCCCACCACAAGCATCACCTTTGCACCATCGGGGAAATCTGTCATAGAAAATAGAGGTATGTAACATGCTTTGGTGTTTTCCTCTTTCGTTTAGATCACTAGAGTTGCTCAACCACACCATTCATTGATTAGCAGGTGGCCTGAGAAGTTGCTCGGTCACCTACAGCGTCTGATGCCCTTCTTGACCCTCTCCTTTTGGTCATTATCCACCGGTAGGTCAATGCAAAATGGATCGTTCGTTGCCACCACCTTGCAGAGGCCGATGTTTGTAGCTCATGTGATTTTTTAGTTTTCATTAGATTTCTCACTGAATAGCTTTTCATCCTATAGGATTCTCTACATCTATCACATTGTGGACTGAATATTACGTCTACAAGGGTAGAATTCTCTATAGCCAAAGCATAACTCAAATTGGTTGTCATATTTTAGTAGTATAATGATCTTTGATAAGTTTTTCCATGTCGGTCTATCTCAGTATATCGAGAAAAATATTCAAACAGAAAGGACTGCAGAAAAGCTCCTGAGTAATGACTAAGATTCGAAATGTCAAAATTTTGCATCAAAAAATTATATGTTAAGAAAATAAAAAATCTGCTAATACTACATAAAATAATATTTACCTTCAACTTTCCCATTGGATGGGCCAAAATCATAGTAAATCAAGCAAACAATAAAAGTTTTACTTTCCAGGTCTTCTCTGTCCCTGAAAAACAAAACCTAAGTATTGTGGCAGGAGATATATTAGAACCTTATGACCACCTAAGAATTACAATGAAAGTTCAAGAATAGGAGAATTGCATAAATAAATGCATGATAATTCAACCAATTTGAAAAGTATAATAGCATTAGCTTTTAACAGAAGTTTCATTGTCAAATCAACATAATTTGATATAGTTTTGAAACAAATCACTTATACATTTTTGCTGTTCAACAGAAAATAGTAGAAGGACCTTCTCTAACATGCATATTTATAATTAATCTAAAAGTACATTATGTAGTAATTTAAAACCCTCTCGAACATGCAAATTTATAATTTACCTAAAAGTATATATAGTAATAAAACCTTCTCTAACATGCATATTTATGATTTATCTAAAAGTACATTATATAGTAATTTTAAAAAATTAAGTAAATCATACACTAGCCCGTGCAAATGCACGGGTTGTACTACTAATTTGTTGAAATGGCACTTATGACGAGACAGTTTTAACTTGGTAGAGTGATATTTGTTGCATCTTTCATATGGTGTCTAGCTTTCATTGCTTCTAATTTGTTGAAATGCCTTCTCCTTAGTTTACACATCATAAGTTGTGAATATGCAATGGCACTAATGACGAGAGATCTCTAACTTGGTAGTGTGATGTTGTTTGCATCTTGCATATGCTTTATTTCTTGTACTACTTCACATTTGTTTAAACGCCATTTATGATGAGACACTATTAACTTGGCAGAGCAATATTTGTAGCATCTTTCATATGGTGTCTACCTTCCATTGCATTGCTTATAATTTAGTGAAATGTCTTCTGCTTAGTTTACACATCATAGTTCTGGTTATCTCTTCCGTCCTGTTTTTCGTTCATATTACATCCTCCTATCATGTGGTTGTCTAACATCAAAGTTCAGTTCGTCTGTATCACGCATCAATTTGTTCTGAAGAACTAAATTGTTATTTGTTTTTCTTGTCGGCTTGACTTAACATGGCATAGAGAAAGAGGAAGAAACATAGAATGGCAGGGAATGGGAACCGGAAGAATCCTGCAGATTCTGCTGGTATTGATGGTGCAATAGAAGGTCAAAGTCCAGCGGAAAATTCTACAAACTGGGTATCCCATGCTACACGAGCTGCAGAAAAGGCCAAACAGAAACAAATAGCTACCACCAAATAAGTAGAGACAACCCTAGTTCTTGCAACACCTTCCACAGTACTACCAGCTGCACGAGTTACTCGTGCGTCAACTGAGCTAGCAGCACGTTCCCAAGCTCCCTTGCCACCTGACACTACGTCCCAAGCACTCTTGACACAAGACGAGTTGGCAAGATCAGATGAACCTTGTGAGCTTCAACAGCAAGAAGGTAGTTGCTGGAGTCAAGTTACAATTGCATGCTTCTTTATATGTAGTCTCACAGTTTGATGTACACTAACACTTCCTATGTTCGTTGTTGGACTAGCACCTAGGCACAAGAGGAAACAAACATGAGGGATAATGCTCGATAGGTTAACTAAATCTAGAGGAGGAAGAATGGAGATCCGTTTTGAGGCAGGTTTAAAAAGGCCACGTGATGCTACAGAGTCAACCAAGTTAGTATCAGAGGCAGCGGTTGCCGTTAGGTGTCAAGTACGTATCCTCCCAACATGGATTCAGTACAGGAATGACAAAGACGAAACCCAGTTCAACACCTTCCTCGACCATTTATCTGTAAGTATCGCCATTAGGCACCCCAGGCTTTACACTTTATGCTTCCGGCTCGTATGTTGTGTGGAATTGTGAGCGGATAACAATTTCACACAGGAAACAGCTATGACCATGATTACGCCAAGCTATTTAGGTGAGACTATAGAATACTCAAGCTTGCACCCATGTTTTCAAGTCTGCTCTGCGACAGTATCGGTATAACTTGAGGAAAACTCACTTTCAAGGCAAGGCTAACAGTGAACTTTCACAAACATCTCCAGTGGAAAATATATCGGATGAAGACTGGAGGGGCCTCGTTAAACACTGGTCTGATTCGAAGTATCAGGTACATTATATATATGTGATCAGATCACATGTTGAAGTCATGTTTACGCATGTGCCACACAAATCTATCTTCTTGTAGGTGAACTATTCAAAGAACAAGGCCAACCGTACGAAAGTGAAATTCCAATAGACGACAGGATCTCGTAGCTATATTGCACACTGCGGGCCTCTTGTAATTAGCTGTTGTTTCACTCTTTTCATTGTACCATATTATCAGATCTATATTGACTTGTTCCAAATGCAGAGGAAAGCCCGCAAGGACCAGAAAGTACCTGAACCAAATGTTGTGGAAATCTTCAAGGACTGTCACACCAGCAAGAAGAAGGACATGACTAGACCAGTTAAAGCCGCGGTTGTAAGTCCTTAATCCTCATGCCTTTTAACTACTACTTACTCTGACTTGTGCCTTAAACTGCATGGTTTGCAGCCAATGTCTATTACTCTGTTCATTTTTATACACAATTGTCTTAGCGTATAATTGCACCTTACAAGGTTTAAAAGAGAGGAGTGATGTTCCTTTGATCTTGACCTGCAATCTAGTTCCGTGCTGGACTTGCCCACACAACGTTACAATTGCATGTTTGTCTGTTCTTAGTTGTTTTGTGATATGAATGATGTCATACTATGCTTACCGTATTATAAACTTTGTATCTTTATCCTTAGCCCTCAATACAATGTGAAGAAATAGACAATACATTAGCGATGGTACATGGTCATATGTTTGGAACCTGGTTTTATTATGTACTTTGCAATAAAATACAACTAATATTTTACATGGGTTCACCAGAATAAGTTCTGTATATAGACCAAAGCTATTTTGTTTGGTTTTGTTGCCTCCTTAATATCTTCTGTTCTGGTACTACTAATGTAAAACCTCAACTTTTCAGCGAGCTATGGAAAAAATGGTGGAACCGCCACCTTCTGAAGGTGGCGAGGCAACTATAACCGCAACGTCAGCTCTTGCTGCAGTGGGTCAGTACTTGCCCACTAACAGTGGCAAAAGCACGTTCCTACATAATACTAGGTTGGTTGTTAAGGCAATCTCGTCCAAACTGCCTCATGATCAAGATATGCAAGCTCAAAACAATGGTGTATCCGCGCTCCAGAAACAAGTACATTCCCTAACAGAGACCCTTTTTGAAACAAGGAGAGACATTGTTCGATGTTGTCAAGATATGCATGGTTTTGAAACCAGACTATCAAACATTTGCTATGTTGTTCAGGAGCCTAAAAGAACTGAAGGCGAAGGTTATGGTGCTCAATCGAACAATACAGCATGAAAACATAACAGTCAGGTCAAATGAACTGAGCTTCTGAACTTCTTGTGGTGCATTTATCTGCTAGACTGTTAAATTTTATGCCAGCCTTCCTTTTGTTTTATAGTTGTAATTTGTTTTGGTGCGATACAAAATTTGTTCTTAACGTGCAGCCACCGGCTGAAGAAAACAGCAAGCCATTTTTGTATAGTGTAGGGTGTTCCCTATATTTGCACTGGTGGCAAACTTTGATGCCCAATGGATGTAATATGTGTAATAGCCGTAATAGCCTAGCGTAAGTTTCTTGCTTATTTATTTCCTTATTGTCTTGTTTATTTGTTTTCTTGTAGTCAGTGAAGTTATTTTTCCGTGGTTTGCTAGTGGCCGCAATAACCTATTTTTTTTAAACTAGGCCACATTAACCATGGGCTACATATTTACTGTAGTTAACATGGGCCTCCTACGGGCCATAGAAACAATGGGCCTTCTAAGGGCCGTATAAACAATGGGTCTTCTACGGGGCGTAGAAACAATGGGCATTATACGGGCCATAGACACAACGGGCCTTCTACGGGCCGTATCATCAATGGGCCTTCTAGGGGCCATATGATCGGTTGGCCAAACATGGGCTAATAACAGACCACATTATGGCCGTAAATGGGCTAGAGTTGGAATCGTCCGTTCATGGGCCGACCATAACGGGCCGTTGTTAATCGGCCATATTTGATGACGCTATGAAAACGGCCCAACGTATTAACGGACCACAAACGGGCAGCCTGTAACCACTGGCTGAATTTGGCCCACAAGCAGAAAATGACAGTAACGGGCCGAAAGTAAACGAATGCTGGAAATGAGCCCAAGAATAAATGGGCCCTGAGAAGGCCGAAAGATAACATGGGCTGGAAACGGCCCAACGGAATAATGGGTATAAAGTGATACACTATTCATTACGGGCCAGTTTTACCACGGGCTATTAATGGGCCGAGGGTTACTAAGGGCCTCATATGGGCCGAAAGATGTAAGTTAAAACGGGCTGGAATTATATTGGACGGCCCAGATGATGCTACTGGGCCTAATTCGGATAGGCTGTAAATGGACCCTAGGTTAGCGGGCTGTAAATGGGCTATATGCGAACATGCCGTTAACAGGCTTGCCGTGGGCCGGCCCGCCACCTTTTTACCAAGTCAAACGGGCCGGCCTTTTCACAGGAATGGGCCTCTGTTGGGCCGTGCCACGTGTCGACGTATCATAGGCGCTTTGGGTCCAATGAGTGGATCACATCTGTCCCAACGGTGAGCCGACACGTGTTTCCTCCAGCCAATGATGATTTTACACGTGGAAAATCCCCATTGGTCGGGGCTGTTAACGGGTTATCGGATCCAAAACCGGACCCGATAGCTTAACGACGTTCCGTTACATTGGATGCCACGTGTCGGTCACCCTTGACGAAAGCACTTCTATGACACGCGATTTATCATCATGGAAGTGGACACTTCCATGATGATAATTTTGGTAATGTCATGGAACACTTCTACGACAGCACAGGTATGACTATCTTGATTCTGTCATAAATTTGTCATGGATGTACATGCATGACAGAAAACGTGACCTACTGTGACAAACACGTATCATCACGGAAGTGTATTTTTTTGTAGTGACATCACTATGAGCCTTGAAAGCAATGTAACTAATGAGTTAGTCATGGGATGATGCATTAAATAACGAGTAAAGAGACTTGCTGGTAACGAGATTGAACTCGGTATGATGATACCGACGATCGAATCTCAGGCAAGTAACATACCGACGACAAAGGGAACAACGTATGTTGTTGTGCGGTTTGACCGATAACGATCTTTGTAGAATATGTAGGAACCAATATGAGCATCTCAGTTCCGCTATTGGTTATTGACCGAAGATGTGTCTCGGTCATGTCTACATAGTTCTCGAACCCATAGGGTCCGCACGCTTAACATTCGATGACGATTTGTATTATGAGTTATGTGATTTGATGTACCGAAGGTTGTTCGGAGTCCCGGATGAGATCACGGACATGAAGAGGAGTCTCGAAATGGTCGAGACATAATGATTGATATATTGGACCATGTTATTCGGACACCGGAAGTGTTCCGGATGGTTTCGGATAAAACCGGAGTGCCGGAGGGTTATCGGAACCCCCCGGGAAGTTAATGGGCTACCATGGGCCTTAGAGGAGAGAGGGCCGGCCAGGAGGTGGCGCGCGCCCCTGGTACGAATTGGACAAGGAGTGGGGGCGGCGCCCCCTCCTTCCTTTTCTCCCGTTCCTCCTTCCTTCCCCTGCTTGTTGGACTAGGAAACGGGGGAACCAACTCCTAGTAGGAGTAGGATTCCCCTTCTTGGGGCGCGCCCCTTGAGGCCGGCCGCCCCCCTCCTCCCCTTGTTTATATACGGGGGAGGGGGCACCCCATAGATACACAAGTTGATTTCTTAGCCGTGTGCGGTGCTCCCCTCCATAGTTTTCCACCTCGGTCATATTGTCGTAGTGCTTAGGTGAAGCCCTGCGTCGGTAACTTCATCATCACTGTCAACACACCGTCGTGCTGACGAAACTCTCCCTTGGCCTCAGCTGGATCTAGAGTTCGAGGGACGTCACTGAGCTGAACATGTGCAGATCGCGGAGGTGCCATGCTATCGGTGGAAACGACACCTATGGGGTCACTGGGATCCCTTCTACTGTTGGCAGGCGCGAGGTTGTGCGAAGAGTGGATCTGACAGGAAGCACACTGATCGTTTACCCAGGTTCGGGCCGCGAAGATGCGTAATACCCTAGTCCTGCTTTGGTGGATGTATTTGAGTGTTCTTGTGTTCTTGAGCTAGCTACAGGGTGCAACTTTGCCCAAAAGAGCCGATTCCCTCTTCTGGTCGCCTCGGGCCTCCTTCTATAGGAAAAAGGGGTTGCCACAGTGGCACACAGGAGGTGGAAAGGTCTACAGTTGACAAGACTATCCTCTGGGACAGTCAGAGAAATGCATTTAATGCACTGCCGACATGCCCTCCTTGCTTTATCGGGGACGCCAGGGAAGCACGTCCCAGCTGTCACCGCCTCGCTTGGCCTCGACACGCGTCCGAGCTGATGAGGCATCATGGCGCCACGTTGGCTGGCTGCTGGGCTGGCACGGTGGTGGAGCCTTCATGAAGGTTCACACGCCGCCACGCAGGTGCTTGCTGAGTTGGTGTAGAGGCCGCCCGTCGCCACGCAGGTGCCTTCCCAGCTGGTTGAGCTACTAGCTGCTTGGGGACGATGGTGGAGTCTTGGCTGGTGATGTCTACTACACAACCTTCTTCTTGTAGACGTTGTTGGGCCTCCAAGTGCAGAGGTTTGTAGGACAGTAGCAAATTTCCCTCAAGTGGATGACCTAAGGTTTATCAATCCGTAGGAGGCGTAGGATGAAGATGGTCTCTCTCAAGCAACCCTGCAACCAAATAACAAAGAGTCTCTTGTGTCCCCAACACACCCAATAAAATGATAAATTGTATAGGTGCACTAGTTCGGTGAAGAGATGGTGATACAAGTGCAATATGGATAGTAGATAAAGGTTTTTGTAATCCGAAATTATAAAAACAGCAAGGTAACTAATGATGAAAGTGAGCACAAACGGTATTGCAATGCGTTGAAACAAGGCCTAGGGTTCATACTTTTGCTAGTGCAAGTTCCATCAACAATAATAGCATAATTGGATCACATAACTATCCCTCAACATGCAACAAAGAGTCACTCCAAAGTCACTAATAGCGGATAACAAACGAAGAGATTATGGTAGGGTACGAAACCACCTCAAAGTTATTCTTTCCAATCAATCTGTTGGGCTATTCCTATAAGTGTCACAAACAGCCCTATAGTTCGTACTAGAATAACACCTTAAGACACAAATCAACCAAAACCCTAATGTCACCTAGATACTCCAATGTCACCTCAAGTATCCGTGGGTATGGTTATACGATCTGCATCACACAATCTCAGATTCATCTATTCAACCAACCCAAAGGACCTCAAAGAGTGCCCCAAAGTTCTACCGGAGAATCACGATGAAAATGTGTGCCAATCCCTATGCATAGGTTCATGGGCGGAACCCGCAAGTTGGTCACAAAAACATACATTAAGTGAATCACGTAATATCCCATTGTCACCACAGATACGCACGGAAAGACATACATCAAGTGTTCTCAAATCTTTAAAGACTCAATCCGATAAGATAACTTAAAGGGGAAACTCAATTCATTACAAGAGAGTAGAGGGGGAAGAAAACATCATAGGATCCAACTATAATAGCAAAGCTCGCGATACATCAAGATCGTATCACCTCAAGAACACGAGAGAGAGCGATCAAACACATAGCTACTGGTACATACCCTCAGCCCCGAGGGAGAACTACTCCCTCCTCGTCATGGAGAGCACCGGGATGATGAAGATGGCCACCTGAGAAGGATTTCCCCCTCGGCAGGGTGCCGGAACGGGTCTAGATTGGCTTTCGGTGGCTACGGAGGCTTTTGGCGGCGGAACTCCCGATCTATTGTGCCCCCTGGAAGTTTTAGGGTATATGGAGATATATGGGTGCAGGAAGTACGTCGGTGGAGCTTCGGGGGCCCCACGAGGCAGGGGGCGCGCCCTAGGGGGGTGGGCGCCCCCCCACCCTCGTGAGCACCTCCCTTGGCTCCTGACATGGGGTCCAAGTCCATCTGGTAGCTTTCCTTCCAAAAATAACTTCTCTAGTTGATTTCATTCCGTTTCGACTCCGTTTGATATTCCTTTTCTTTGAAACACTGAAATAGGCAAAAAACAGCAATTCTGGGCTGGGCCTCCAGTTAATAGGTTAGTCCCAAAAATAATATAAAAGTGGATAATAAAGCCCAAAACAGTAGATAACATGCCATGGAGCAATCAAAAATTATAGATACGTTGGAGACGTATCAAGCATCCCCAAACTTAATTCCTGCTCGTCCTCGAGTAGGTAAATGATAAAAACAGAATTTTTCATGCGGAGTGCTACTTGGCATAATTTCAATGTAATTCTTCTTAATTGTGGTATGAATATTCAGATCCGAAAGATTCAAGACAAAAGTTCATATTGACATAAAAATGATAATACTTCAAGCATACTAACTAAGCAATTATGTCTTCTCAAAATAACATGGCCAAAGAAAGTTCATCCCTACAAAATCATATAGTTTAGTCATGCTCCATTTTCGTCACACAAGAATGCTCTCATCATGCACAACCCCGATGACAAGCCAAGCAATTGTTTCATACTTTAGTAATCTCAAACCTATAAACTTTCACGCAATATATGAGCGCGAGCCATGGATATAGCACTATGGGTGGAATAGAATATAATGAGGGGGGTTATGTGGAGAAGACAAAAAGGAGAAAGTCTCACATCAATGAGGCTAATCAATGGGCTGTGGAGATGCCCACCGATTGATGTTAATGCAAGGAGTAGGGATTGCCATGCAACGGATGCACTAGAGCTATAAATGTATGAAAGCTCAACAAAAGAAACTAAGTGGGTGTGCATCCAACTTGCTTGCTCACGAAGACCTAGGGCACTTGAGGAGGCCCATTGTTGGAATATACAAGCCAAGTTCTATAATGAAAAATTCCCACTAGTATATGAAAGTGACAAAACAAGAGACTCTCTATCATGAAGATTACGGTGCTACTTTGAAGCACAAGTGTGGCAAAGGATAGTAGCATTGTCCCTTCTCTCTTTTTCTCTCATTTTTTTATATTTTTTGGGGCCTTTTCCCTTTTTTATGGCCTTTCTCATTTTTTTGGGCCTTCTCTTTTTTATTCCTCACTTGGGACAATGCTCTAGAAAATGATGATCATCACACTTCTATTTATTTACAACTCAATGATTACAACTCGATACTAGAACAAAGTATGACTCTATATGAATGCCTCTGGCGGTGTACCGGGATATGCAATGAACTAAGAGTGACATGTATGAAAGAATTATGAACGGTGGGTTTGCCACAAATACTATGTCAACTACATGATCATGCTAAGCAATATGACAATGATGAATGTGTCATGATGAACGGAATGATGGAAAGTTGCATGGCAATATATCTCGGAATGGCTATGGAAATGCCATAATAGGTAGGTTTGGTGGCTGTTTTGAGGAAGATATAAGGAGGTTTATGTGTGAAAGAGCGTATCATATCACGGGGTTTGGATGCACCGGTGAAGTTTGCGCCAACTCTCAATGTGAGAAAGGGCAATGCACGGTACCGAAGAGGCTAGCAAGGATGGAAGGGTGAGAGTGCGTATAATCCATGGACTCAACATTGGTCATAAAGAACTCACATACTTATTGCAAAAATCTACAAGTCATCAAAAACCTCGGCACTACGCGCATGCTCCTAGGGGGATAGATTGGTAGGAAAAGACCATCGCTCGTCTCCGGCCGCCACTCATAAGGAGGACAAACAAATAACACCTCATGTTTCAAATTTGTTACACAACGTTTACCATACGTGCATGCTACGAGACTTGCAAACTTCAACACAAGCATTTCTCAAATTCACAATACTCAACTAGCACGACTTTGATATTATTACCTCCATATCTCAAAACAATCATCAAGCATCAAACTTCTCTTAGTATTCGAAACACTCATAAGAAAGTTTTTACTAATCTTGAATACCTAGCATATTAGGATTTTAAGAAAATTACCATGCTATTAAGACTATCAAAATAATATAAGTGAAGTACTAGAGCAAATGACAAACTACTCCGAAAGATATAAGTGAAGATCAATGAGTAGTCGAATAATTATGCAACTATGTGAAGACTCTCTAACATTTAATAATTTCAGATCTTGGTTTTTTATTCAAACAGCAAGCAAAGCAAAATAAAATGACATTCTAAGAATGGCAAACATCATGTGAAGAAGCAAAAACTTAGGATCAACCGATACTAACCGATAGTTGTTGAAGAAGAAAGGTGGGATGCCAACCGGGGCATCCCCAAGCTTAGACGCTTGAGACTTCTTGAAATATTATCTTGGGGTGCCTTGGGCATCCCCAAGCTTGAGCTTTTGTGTCTCCTTAATTCCTCTCATATTACGGTCTCCCTAAATCTCAAAAGCTTCATCCACACAAAACTCAACAAGGACTCGTGAGATAAGTTAGTATAAACCATTGCAAAAACCTTATCATACTCTATGTAGAAAATCACTAAAATTATTATTCAACATTGCATACTAAATGCCTCTGCATATTTAATAGTCCTATCCTCAAATAGAATCATTAAAGAAGCAAACATATGCAAACAATGCAAACATAACAGCAATCTGCCTAAACAGGATAGTCTGTAAAGAATGCTGCAACATCCATACTTCCCTAGCTCCAAAAATTATGAAAGAAAATTCCCACTGTAGTAAATTTATCAGAGCTTAATATGAAAAAGGTTTCAACATTTTATCACATTCTGAATTTTCTAGGGAATTATTGCAACAGCGGTAAACTTTCTGTTTTCAAACAGCAACATGTATATTTGTAACATAAGCATAATAAAGGCTATCAATGCCACTTTTATTGAAATAAAAGATGTAAAACATTGTTCTAAATAACAGCAAGCAAATCCTAACAAAATAAACTGATGCTCCAAGCAAAACACATATCATGTGGTGAATAAAAATATAGCTCCAAGTAAAGTTACCGATGAACGAAGACGAAAGAGGGGATGCCTTCCGGGGCATCCCCAAGCTTTGGCTCTTGGATATCCTTGAATATTACCTTGGGGTGCTGAGGGAGTCCTGGATTAGGGGGTCTTCGGACAGCCGGACTATATCCTTTGGCCGGACTGTTGGACTATGAAGATACAAGATTGAAGACTTCGTCCCGTGTCCGGATGGGACTCTACTTGGCGTGGAAGGCAAGCTAGGCAATACGGATATGTATATCTCCTCCTTTGTAACCGACCTTATGTAACCCTACCCCCCTCCGGTGTCTATATAAACTAGAGGGTTTTAGTCCGTAGGACAACAGATAATCATACCATAGGCTAGCTTCTAGGGTTTAGCCTCTCCGATCTCATGGTAGATCAACTCTTGTACTACTCATATTATCAAGAATAATCAAGCAGGACGTAGGGTTTTACCTCCATCAAGAGGGCCCGAACCTGGGTAAAACATTGTGTCCCCTGCCTCCTGTTACCATCCGCCTTAGACGCACAGTTCGAGACCCCCTACCCGAGATCCGCCGGTTTTGACACCAACACTAGTGCTTTCATTGAGAGTTCCTCTGTGTCGTCGCCGTTAGGCTTGATGGCTCCTTTGATCATTGATAGCAATGCAGTCCAGGGTGAGAATTTCCTCCCCGGATAGATTTTTGTGTTCGGCGGCTTCGCACTGCGGGCCAACTCGCTTGGCCATCTGGAGCAGATTGAGAGTTACGCCCCTGGCCACCAGGTCAAGTTTGGAAGCTTAAACTACACGGCCGATATCCGTGGAGACTTGATCTTCGACGGATTCGAGCCCCTGCCTTGTGCGCCACACGGTCACGATGAGTACGATTTAGCTCTACCATCGGACAGTGTTCAGGAGATCATACCGGCAACCGCTCCGACCCTCAATTCGGACCCAGTTGTGCCATCCATGGACGGGTGGATAGACCCCACCACGGAGGCCGTATCCTCAGTGGCGATCGAGCCGAATATCGACCTTACCCTTCACGAGAGCCGTGTTGCCAAACTGCCGGATCCTTCTCCGGCCACGGACTTCGAACCGCCTGCGCCCGTGCCTATCGAATCCAGCTGTGCGCCGATCATGGAGTTTACCTCCGCGGATATTTTTCAGCACTTGCCCTTCGGCGACTTACTGAACTCATTAAGCTCTCTCTCCCTGTTAGGAGATTCCGGGCCAAACTATGTTCGACAGGATTGGGATGAGGATTATGAAGAAATTCTCCGCCCACCCACCACCCACTTAGTAGCCACTGTCGACGATTTGACCGACATGCTTGACCTCTACTCCGAAGACATCGACAGTATGGACGACGTAGTAGGAGACGAACAGGAACCACTGCCCACAGGGCACTAGACGCCTACTTCATCATATGATGTATACATGGTGGACACACCCAAAGAAAATGACGACGAGGAACGGAAGGACGCAACAAAGGGTTGTCCCCTCGAGAAGCAGTCAAAGTGGAGGCGCAAGCGCCGCTCCAAATCCCGACTCGGTAGAAACAACGGTCATATAGACCCAGCGATAGAGCAGGGTGAACCATCGCCCAACCAGGGCAACACGGAGAATCAAACCGAACAACCCGACTCCATCGAAGATAACAGTCCGGACGACATCACACCGGACAGGCACCCGGAGCAATAGAATGCCCATCAAAGGCTTGTTGCCACTGCGAGGAGTCTGAAAAAGCAGAAGCAAAGGCTCATGGCTGCACAAGACACACTCAGAATCAGATGGAGTGAAGTACTCAACACCGCAGCGAAGTACAGCGGTAATCGCCACACCAAGAGCTACCCGAAGCGAAAATTGCTACCTGAATTCGACGAGGAGGCCTTAGATCCCATGAAATTAGAAAACAAAACGGCCATCCGGTCGAAAAGACGACCTCATGGCCAATACAGAGCGGCAAACAATGCCGCACTTAAGCCAGTACGCGATCCACGCGAGGGCTCGCATCAAAAGGACGACGCAACCAGATCCATATATGGGCCACGCAAGCGCGCTCCAGTATGCAATACAACACAACAAACATCCAAACACCACGGTACACCCAAATACAGGGGTGCCGCACACCCCCTATGTTTCACCGATGAGGTACTGGACCATGAATTTCCAGAGGGATTCAAACCCGTAAACATAGAGGCATACGACGGAACAACAGACCCTGGGGTCTGGATTGAGGACTATATCCTCCATATCCACATGGCTCGAGGAGACGATCTCCATGCCATCAAGTACATACCCCTCAAGCTCAAAGGGCCAGCTCGGCACTGGCTTAAAAGCCTCCCCGAAAACTCCATTGGAAGCTGGGAAGAGCTCAAAGACGCCTTTCGGGCAAATTTTCAAGGGACCTATGTACGACCACCGGATGCTGACGATTGAAGTCATATAACTCAACAACCCGGAGAGTCAGGCCGAAAGCTTTGGAACAGGTTCCTCACTAAGAAGAACCAAATAGTCGACTGTCCGGATGCCGAAGCCTTGCAGCTTTCAAGCACAGCGTTCGAGACGAATGGCTCGCCAGACACCTCGGCCAAGAAAAGCCGAGAACAATGGCAGCATTAACAAGCCTCATGACCCACTTTTGCGCGGGCAAGGACAGCTGGTTAGCCCGATGCAGCACCAGCGACCCAAGTACATCCGAATTCAGGGACGGAAACGGGAGATCATGACGCAGAAAAAACAAGCACCGGAATAAAGAAGACAGCCCGCAGAGCAGGCGGTAAACGCCGAATTCAGAAGCTCTCGGCCAGGTCAGGAAAAGCTGTCCTCCAAAGGCAACAGAGACGAATCGTCCAGCCTAAACAAGATTCTGGACCAAATATGTCAGATCCATAGTACCCCTGACAAACTTGCAAATCATACCCATAGAGAATGCTGGGTCTTCAAGCAGTCCGGCAAGCTCAATGCCGAACATAAGGGGCAGGATACACCAAGCGAAGACGAGGATGAGCCTCGCAAGCAAAGCACTGGGGAACAGAAGAAATTCCCTCCAGAAGTCAAAACAGTCAACACGTTACACGTAATAAAGGGGAGAAACAAAGCGGCACTCTCAGAGACACATGCCCCAGGGCCTATCACCGCGGAGTTCTGCCACTGGTCGTCCCAACCGATCACTTTTGACCATCGAGATTACTCAGCAAGTGTCTGGCATGCAGGACGGGCTGCCTTGGTATTAGACCCAATAATTGATGGATACCACTTCACACGAGTTCTGATGGACGGCAGCAGCAGTTTAAACCTGATATATCAGGACACAATATGCAACATGGGGATAGACCCAGCAAAAATTAGCCATAGCAATACTACCTTTAAAGGAGTAACGCCAGGCCCAGAAGCCCATTGCACGGGCTCCCTGCTACTAAAGGTTATATTCGGCTTCCCCAATAACTTCCGCAGCGAAAATTTAACCTTCCATATCGCTCCGTTCCAAAGTGGCTATCAAGCACTACTCGGACGCGAAGCTTTCGCTTGCTTTAACGCAATAACGCATTACGCTTCCCTCATGCTTAAGATGCTCGGTCCACGCGGCATCATTACAGTAAATGGAAATATTGAGCGCTCCTTGCGTGCGGAAGACCGTGCGGCTGCCTTGGCAGCCGCACACTAAGCGGCCTCACCAACTAAAGCATCTGACAGGTCGTTAGGACCACGGACACGGTTGGACGGGTCTGGTACAGCTATATGTAATTGATACAGGTTTGATGGCTATACCCCTATTACAATACAAGGGGCTTAATGCGCACGCACAAGTGGCAATCAGGCTCAACTTTACTCATTTTGAACTATATATTGTTTATTTAGTATAACTTAACTTTTACACGGCAACTTTTCAGTTAAGTTCCTCTCTTTTTCAGATGACCATCGTGCTACAACCATCCAGAATACACCACAATGGAGACACATGAGCAGACGTGCAGCAGGCACCCGTTCCAAGGATTCTTTTTAGATTAAGACCCTGTGTAAACCTTTTTTACTGTCTCTTGTTGATACACATCCCCCGGATTCTCAGTACAATGGAGAAGGATGCTGACGTATTGGCATGTGGCCACGTCAGAATATTGCACGTACCTGGACACCAGGGGCTTATTACAAAGGGCACTGTTTAGGCCTGGTTTACACCATAAAGACCGAATACCTTAGGGAGTGTTTAGCGTCGCGAGTTTGGCCTTATATGCATCAGCTCCGAATCATGTCTTTGGTCAAATGTTGGGTTTGCCCGGCTCCTGTGTTTTGCTGCCTTACATTCCACTCTATCGGCTAAGGCGGCACCAGGAGAACTACTGTGATTGTGCCCTGGTTCATCCGGACGAGCACCTCAGTAGAGAAAGCCGAAAACTGACTGTCATGATATAGCGTGAGACTGGTCAACCACTGGATGACCTACCGGAATCTTCGGGATTCCTCCGCATTAACGAAGGGCCGTTTCCTGGCCAGGCACATACGCACCCCGAATTCGGATGAGTGCGGAGCCACCAGGGGCTATATAGTAGCCCCACTGTCAAACTCCTCTGGCTAAGTGAAAGTGTTAAAGCATTATAGTCCGGTTGCCTAGTTTGCTACACTATCACCTCCTTAATGGACCAAGACGTTGGATCAAGTGTGAACATGCGTCTTCTGCGAACACCCCCGCATTATATGCGTGGGGGCTGAAGCCGACGACTGCAATATTTCAGGTTATATACATATATACATAAACGGCCGCACATGAGGCATCATAATACTTTCGGGCAAAAGTATAAATACAGCCTTGATAAACTTAATAAAACATTGTTTTTACAACGGGAATACATGTCATTCAAACATAATATTCTTTGAGCACCGGGCCTCTATCGAACGAGCGCCTTCAAGAACTTCTTCAAAATAGTGCTCGACAGCCACTCAGCCTATGGCCGAACCCTGCGCCGCGACAATGGTGGCATCCATCTCCGCCCAGTATGTTTTGACACGGGCAAGGGCCATCCGCGAGCCTTCTATGCAAGCAGACCTCTTCATCGGCATTAATGCATGGCACCGCACCAAGAAACTGCTGCACCAAACTAAAATAGCTGTTCCGCTTTGGCCTTTCCGGCCACAGATGATCCACAACAGACCTCATGGCGAGTCCGGACAATCTATTCAGCTCGGCCCATTCGGCAAGCCGATCAGTCAATGGAAGCGGACGCTCTGGAACATTAATTTGTGACCAGAATAGCTTGTCCACTTCACGATCTGTTTGATCACGGAAGTATTCGGCCGCATCGACAGCACTCGCCGCCAAGTCCAGATATGCGTCCGCCGAACTCCACAACTGGTCCAGAGGGGCATATTGAGGATCTCCGAACTTCCTCCGCAGCATGAAGGGTTTCCCAGCCGCGATATCCCCGGCTTGACGCACCTCCTCCTTCTTCGCTCTCATCGTAGAGCGGGTGTCTTTGGTCGCCATCGTGGCCTTTTCCAGGTCCGTCGCCTTCGCACGGTTTTCTTCTTCAAGAAGCTGGCAACGGTCGGCAGTGTCTTTTAACTTTACAGCCATCTTGGCCATTTTCTATTTGCTCTCGCAATGCGCGGCCTTTTCGGCTCTTAACTCTTCGGCCGCCTTTAAAGCGACCGCATTACTACTCCTTGCTTTCTCCTTGGCTCGGGCAAGCTCCGCCCGAAGGGTCTCCACATTGGCAGCTCCATCTGCAGTCACAACATATTAAAGATACTGGCATCATGCTGCTCTTATTATGTGACGATCACTAGAAAAATAACTCACCCTGTGCCTCGTCAAGCCGCTTGTTGACAAGCACAATGTCGGCATCTGCCGCATCCAGTTGCCGCTTTAGTCCGCAAACCCATCAGTCCGGCTAGCCACCGGAGCTTCAACCACCTGCACATAAAGGCGGTCTGGTTATTACCTGGGACTACGATCCTCTGTTTGCCGCCGTTTTCGACGACAACCAGAGTCTCGGGGGCTATTATCTACATAGGGCACACCTTAAAATGTGCGGTACTGTCAAACATGTACATCATTTCACGTACCTCAAAACCTGTCAGTAGACTCATAAAGGCTTCATGCAACCCGCTTTCGGCGGACGAAATCCTTTCAATCACCATACCCATCAACGTATGGTGCTCTTCTGAGATAGTCGCTCGCTCTAGCAGATCCCTCAGTACGTCCGACCACATACCAGACGGTGTCGGACTCTTTTGGTAGCTCTCTTCAAGAGCCGGATACTGGGGACTTCGGGTGGCCACAGGATTATCTCCTGGCCTCGCCGGATCCGGAGAGACCCTCCGTGATGACACTTCAAGGTTGCCTGCTTCTTGAGCTGGCGAGTCCGGGGGAGGCGTTTCGCTCTCCATCATCTCCGGAAGAAGATCCCCTGAAGACAAGCTCTGCTGAGAAGGGATAAGATCCGAACTGCAAGATAAATGCTTTGGTTATTTTCCTCAGAAGTAAGGAAGGATATCTTCACTATTAAGTACTTTTTGATTACTTACAGCTTGTTAGAGGGCTGATCCCCGCGCGGACATTGTGCGGCAAGAGCACCCTCCGAGGCAGGACCCTCGGGTGGAGATTTCTTCTCCCGTTTGGAAACCTTGGTTTCCGGATCTTCAAAGGAAGTCCTATTCTTCCCCCGGGGCGAGAGAATGTCAGATTCTTCCCTTGGGTTGTCCTCCCTCATGGAGGCGCTCATTCCCTCAGTTGGAATAGGTAGCGGTGGAGGCCCGCTTTCGCCCTCTTTATTCCCCCTTCACCTTCCTTTGAGGGCCCCAGGCAAGGTGCTGACTCGAGCATCTTTTCCAGCACCGGATTGTCCAAGCCTTCAGGAAGGGGGGCCGAACACCGGATCATCTTCGCCTTTGTTATCCAGTCCTGGCACTACAAAAAAAGACACATCCGTGACATTTTGGGCCGAACGAAATTTTTTCTGTCATACATATGACACTTCTATGACGATAATTGTGACAAAACCCGGTATCATCATAGATGTGGTGGGCTCCTACTTTTATGACAAAAAATCATGACAAAAAATGGGCTTTTCGTCCTTGGAGGGCCGGAGACGCAGCTGCGTGACATTCTTTGGGCCGTCCATGACAGAAAAAACCATGGTAGAAGCGAGGGTGAGGAAAATTTTGGGGAGTTCCCGGTTACGGTGGGATGTCGGGGGCCGAGCGATGCGCGTTTCTCTCATACACGTACATGCGTGTGTGCGAGGTGTTGGCTCTAACTGAACCCGAGCGAGGCGTTGGGCTCTAACTGAACCCGAGCGATTGCACTGCAGGCTACGCGTTACTGAACCCGAGCGATCGATCGATGGCTGTTAACTGAACCCGATCAAGCGATTCCTTCGCTACTGCTGCTAACTGAAGCCGATCGATGCTGCCTCTGGATGAACAGTGAGCGTTGCGGGGGGGGGGGTTGGATGAACAGTTCCCGGTGGGGGTGGATGAACAGGAGCCCGTGGTGTTGCCTCTGGATGAACAAGACCCCGATCGATCGAGCCGGTTGGGGCTGGATGAACAGGACCCCGTGGAGGGCTGGATGAACAGGACCACCCCGTGGAGGGCTGGATGAACAGTATATGGTGGAGGGCAGGATGAACAGTAGCCCGTGGAGGGGTGGTTGAACAGGAGCCCGTGGAGAGGGCTGGTTGAATAGTAGCCGGTGGAGTAGCGCGCGGTGGAGGCTGGATGAACAGGAGCCCGTGGATGAACAGTCGCAGGTGGAGGCTGGAGGAGGTCGATGGTGGATGAATAGTAGCTCGTGGAGGCTGGAGGGGGTCGACGGTGGAGATGAACAGTATCTCGTGGAGTCCCGTTTTGCGGTACGCCACACCCCTCCCGATGACAGGACCCCCGTTTCGACCGTAGCGCTCCAACACAAGTCCATTTCATTCGTTTTGCGGTACGCCACACCCCTCCCGATCAACAGGACCCCCGTTTCGACCGTAGGAGGTCCGTTTCCTCCGTTTTGCGGTACGCTAGACCCCTCCCGATCAACAGGACCCCATTTCGAACGTAGGAGGACCGTTTCCTCCGTTGTGCGGTACGCCAGGCCTCGTTTCCATCGCCTGTTTCGTCCAAGCCCTTCCGATGAACATGACCATGCATTCCGTTCTGACCCAGCCGGTTGGCTCCCACGCGTTCCGTTGCCTCCCCATGAACACGACGCATTCCGTTGCCTCCCCATGAACACGACGACCACGCTGTTTCTCCGTTCCGACCCAGCAATGTACATGAGCCCTGGCCGTACGTATGCGCGAGTAGGCGTTCGAGACCCCGCCCGTATGTACACATACGTGGCCATATTTTCTTTCTTGCACCCTGGCCGCTGTACATATGTGTACATGCTACGTGCGCGCCTCTACTACGACACGTGCACGCCTCTACTACGACACGTGCGCGCCTCTACATCGACCAGTATGTACGTACACGTTCACGACCAGAATGACAACGCTATGTACGCTTCGACCAGGTGGGTCCCGACTGTCAGGCACTTCCTTGCCTGCAAAGATGTAGCTGGTAAGATGTAGCTGATGGGTCCCAGCAGTCAGGGGGCGAATCATTTTTTTTGCCCGGACGCACTTCCTTGCGTGCGAAGATGTAGCTGGTGGGTCCCAGCAGTCAGGGGAAACGTTTTTTTCGTGAAATAGACTGGCCCGTCCGGTGGGTCCCAGCTGTCAGGTGGAGGAATCATTATTTTCCCGTAATAAGGAGGCACTTCCTTGCTGCGGTCGTGGACCCAGCTGTCAGCCTCTCCACGTACAGTCCACGTCCGATGGAAGTCGTTCCTTGACCACATTGATCACGCCGCGCCGAGAGCACTAGGGCGGTGGACGACGACGAGGCCTAGGAAGGGGACGACACAGAGGCAGGGAAGACTCGGCAGTTGTTTCCCATGCGGAGGGGAGTATGACTGTACGAGGGTTTACTGGTTCGTCTACCGTCGCCGGAGAATAACAGCAGGTGTGGGTGAGTAGAGGGATGGCTAGGCCAGCGATGGGAGTATGCGGGCGGTGAGGCCTGCGCGGCAGCACAGCCGGCCGCGAGGAGGAGGGAGCAGGCAGTCCCGCCGGCGCTTGTTTGAGCGGCTGGAGCAGAAGAGCAGAGATTGAAGAAGCACGACGGCCGTTGGATGGACATCCAACAGTCAGTGCTTGTGCGTCAACCTTTTTTTTAGGAAAGCCTCAAATCTGTGGAAAACAGCATACAACCCATCTGCCATTATTTCTAATAATTTACAGCCCATTTGCTAATTCTTAAGGTTTTTTTGGAGCCCATATTCTTTTTGTTAGCATTACAGCCCATATTGTGGCCAACGGTTAAAAAATTATACGAAATTTTGCATATTTCGGTGCGGTCCGAACTGTTTTTAATCCCGAAATTTCGACTCACATTCAAACTGATTTTAAAAATAAATGTATATCAATATAAAATCCAACAAATTCTCCACGCATAAAAATTAATGTAATTTAAAATCTTGAAATGAAAAAAAATATTTGAAACTAATTGCCGGTTTGATGTGTTTTAAAATGTACACCCATTTCTCATTACTGATTGGGCCATTTTCTCGGCCAGCCGAATGAAAGCTCTCCTCGTCTTGAAAGATTTGCAGCCCAACAGGCCTGACAAAGCGACTTACTTGGCAAATCACAAAAAAACTGGGCTGTGGCCGTGGACCCAGCTGTCAGCCTCTCCACGTACAGTACTCTTCCGATGGAAGTCGTTCCTTGACCATGTTGACCACGCCGCGGAGAGCACCACGGCGGTGGACGACGGCGAGGCTAGGAAGGGGACGACGCGGCAGTGGAAGCCCGCGCGGAGAGGACTACGAGGGTTCACTGGTTCGGCTGCGGTGTGAGGCTGCCGTCGCACAGGGCCTGGCCAGGTGGGAATAGTAGGGGGTGAGGCCTCTGCGGCAGCACAGCCGACCACGGGAGGCAGGAGCATGCGGCACGACCGGCGTGCTTTGGGCGGCTGGAGCAAGAAGACTAGAGGTTGAAGAAGCACTACGCCGTTGGATGGACATGTATGGTCACTGGAGCGTACGGTCACTGGAGCTAGAATTGTTCATATTGACTAAGTTGACGAAGCCCTTCGTCCCCGTCAACTTAGTAGGCCCACAAGTCAGCCTCCTAGCAAGGTGGGTCCCAGCTAGCGGGGGGAGTATTCATTTTTTGTGTGTAATAAGGAGGCACTTCCGGTGGGTCCGAGCTGACAACGGGGGGGATGTTTTTTTGCGAAATACGGTGGCCCATCCGGTGGGTCCCAGCAGTCAGGGGGAAGATATTTTTTCGCAAAATACTGGTGGCCCATTCGGTGGGTCCCCTCTGTCAGGTGGAGGAATAATTATTTTGCACGTAATAAGGAGGCACTTCCTTGCTACGGCCGTGGACCCAGCTGTCAGCCTCTCCACGTACAGTCCACGTCCGATGGAAGCCGTTCCTTGACCACATTGACCACGCCGCGCCGAGAGCACCAGGGCAGTGGACGACGGCGAGGCCTAGGAAGGGGACGACGCGGAGCCGGGGAAGACACGGCAATGGATGCCCACACGTAGAGGAGTACGAGGGTTCACTGGTTCGCTGCGGTGTGAGGCTGTCGTCGCCGCAGAATAACAGGGGGTGTGGGTGAGTAGAGGGATGGCCTGGCCAGCGGTGGGAGTAGTAGGGGGCGATGAGGCCTCCGTCGCATCGCAGCCGACCACGGGAGGCAGGAGCACGAGGCACGACCGGCGCTGGTTTGGGCGGCTGGAGCAAGAAGACCAGAGGTTGAAGAAGCACTACGGCCGTTGGATGGACATCGTACGGTCACTAGAGCTAGAATCGTGCATATTGACTAAGTTGACAAAGCCCTCCGTCCCCGTCAACTTAGTAGGCCCACAAGTCAGCCTGCCACTAAGGTGGGTCCCAGCTAGCAGTGGGGTATTCATTTTTTTTGTGCGTAATAAGGAGGCACTTCCGGTGGGTTCGAGCTGACAGCAGGGGAACATTTTTTTTGCGAAATACGGTGGCCCGTCGGGTGGGTCCCAGCTGTCAGGGGCAAACATTTTTTTCACGATATACTGGTGGGCGTCGGTGGGTCCCTGCGGTGAGATGGAGGAATAATTATTTTCCGCGTAATACAGAGGCACTTCCTTGCGGCTGCCATGGACCCAGCTGTCAGCCTCTCCACGTACAGTATTCTTCCAATGGAATTCGGTCGTTGACCACATTGACCACGCCGTACCGACAGCACCACGGCGGTGGACGACGGTGAGGCCTAGGAAGGGGACGACGCGGAGCCGGGGAAGACGCGGCAGTGGATGCCCACGCGGAGAGGAGTACGAGGGTTCACTGGTTCGGCTGCACTGCCGTCGCCATAGAATAATAGGGGGTGTGGGTGAGTGGAGTGGAGGGATGGCCTGGCCTGCGGTGGGAGTAGTATGGGGGCGGTGAGGCCTCCGCGGCAGCACAGCCGGCCACGGGAGGCAGGAGCAGGCAGCACGACCGGCGCTGCTTTGGGCGGCTGGAGCAAGAAGAGCAGAGGTTGAAGAAGCACTACGGTCGTTGGATGGACATCGTATGGTCAGTCGAGCTAGAATCGTGCATATTGACTAAGTTGACAAAGCCATTCGTCCCCGTCAACTTAGTAGGCCCACTATACTGGGTCCCAGCTAGCAGGGGAGTGTTCATTTTTTGTGCGTAATAAGGAGGCACTTCCTTGCGTGCGAAGATATAGCTGGTGGGTCTGAGCTGTCAGCGGTGGTAACGTTTTTTTCACGAAATATAGAGGCCGTTTCGGTGGGTCCCAGATGTCAGGTGGAGGAAATCATTATTTTGCGCGTAATAAGGAGGCATTTCCTTGCGTGCGGCCGTGGACCCAGCTGTCAGCCTCTCCATGTACAGTCCACTTCAGATGCATGTCGGTCGTTGACCACGCTGACCACGCCACGCCGAGAGCACTAGGGCGGTGGACGACGACGAGGCCTAGGAAGGGAACGACATGGAGGCAGGGAAGACTCGGCCGTTGTTTTTGTTTCCCACGTGGAGGGGAGTACGACTGTTCGAGTGTTTACTGGTTCGTCTGCTGTCGACGGAGAATAACAGCAGGTGTGGGTGAGTAGAGGGATGGCTAGGCCAGCGATGGGAGTACGGTGGGGCGGTGAGGCCTGCGCGGCAGTACAGCCGGCCGCGGGGAGGAGGGAGCAGGCAGTCCCGCCGGCGCTTGTTTGAGCGGCTGGAGCAGGAAGAGCAGAGATTGAAGAAGCACGACGGCCGTTGGATGGACATCCAACAGTATATAGGCCATCTGTGGAAAGCCTCAAATCTGTGGAAAACAGCATACATCCCATCTGCCATTATTTCAAATAATTTACAGCCCATTTGCTAATTCTTACGGGTTTTTTGGAGCCCATATTCTTTATGTTAGCATTACAGCCCATTGTGGCCACGGTTAAAAAATTATATGAAATTTTGCATATGTCGGTGCGGTCTGAACTGTTTTTAATCCCGAAATTTCGAGTCACATTCAGACTGATTTTAAAAATAAATGTATATATATATAATCAAATAAATTGTCCACGCATAAAAATCAATGCAATTTAAAATCTCGAAATGAAAAAAAGATATTTGAAAATAATTGCCGGTTTGATGTGTTTTAAAAATGTACATCCCATTTCTCATTACTGATATGCCATTTTCTCGGCCAGCCGAATGAAGCTCTCCCCATCTTGAAAGATTTGCAGCCCAGCAGGCCTGATAAAGCGACTTACTTGACAAATCACAAAAGAATTGGGCTAGCCATTTTCAGAAACAAAAAAAAACTACTGTACTGGTCTGTGGTAAACATAAAAGAAAAGGCTGTCTAGACAGGCCAGAGTGTCCCGCACAGCCCAGTTGACACCCTGCTTCCGTCTCAAAAACAAATTAGATAAATGCCACTCCAATTATGGTGATTCATAAAAATTCCACTGCAATTTCCAAACTTTGAAAAATGCCACTGCAATTTTTGCAAACTTTGAAAAACGCCACTGCAGTTTGCAAACTTTGAAAAACGCCACTCCAGACTTCGAAAAATGCCACTAGAAATGGCATGAAATGGCATTTTTCAAAGTTTGGAAATTGCAGTGGCATTTCTCGGATACACCAGATTTGGAGTGGCATTTATCAAATTAACCCAAAACAAAAATAACTGGGTGAGCTGCTGGGTCCCCAGTGTCAGCCGCTCGTTGTGCAATTCTCTCGTTTATTGACTACATTGACAATGGCATGGGACCCAAAGGTCAGAAATCCACTAGGAGGAGCCATTTTTTTATTGGCTTGAAATAAGGAGGCACTTGCTTGCGTACTGCCATGACCTTGGCGGGTCCCTGCTGTCATCCTCTCCACATACAGTACCAGTTAGTCGTGCTTCAAAACTGATCGGCACGCCATTAAAAAATAAAGGTCGATAACTAATGCGGCACCTCGGGCCAACGCGGCCAGATCGAATTTTGCACGAGAAATTACACACCATGTTTCGTTGACATGTGGTCCCGTTCCAACATATCAGTGAGACGACGGCGAGTAGTAGGAGTATTTCCGAACGGACGTGTAGGCCGGGGCGCCGCTTCGTGAACCGTGGCAAACTCGCAACCCTCCACCGACTCTTCGCCTTTCCCTCTCGGTTTGGAACTGCCGTCGCACGCTCTTCCTCTCCCTCCTCCATTTTCCTTCAGCCCTTCACCCTTTCTTCTGCCATTGTTCGATCGTCTTCTCCATGGAGGGAACAGGCCGGAAACGACCCCGTTATTCTTGCCCCGATCTGATAGATGATGTGGTGGAGGAACTCATTTATCGGTGCGACGTCATCACCTTGGCTAGCATGGCAGGTTCGTTCAAGCCCATTCTCGACTCAACTAATAACATCATTACAAAAAACCCAAGAGTCAGGGAGCGGTTTGATCTCCCCTATCTTCTTCGCCGTGACCCTGATGACTGGCGTCGGCACGACGGAAGCCTCGCCCTGTGCCAGTTGATGCTGCTTGATAATGATACGTAGATGTTAAGATGCCATCACTCGAGGGCAAGGCTTGGGCGGGCGCAAATGGAGATTGGGTTGTTTACATTGGGTCCAACTGCGAGTGGGAACTTGTGAATGTGTACACTCATCACCGAGTTCCACTTCCAAAAATCTCAGCACACTGCCCAGAGGTTGAGCACACCGATAATGTACGCACGTTCAAATACGATCATGGTGACTGTCTTCTACGGAAGATAGCAATTTGTCGAGTTCCCAACCACTCTTGGAATTACAACAGCTATGAAGTTGTTGCTATCTTCGACAAGCTTGTTGTCGTCCTTCGTGGTTCAACTCGATGGATATTGCTCAAAAATCAGTTTCTGTACACGGATGAGTACTGTGATGCAATTCAATACGAGGGCCTTGTGTTTGCTGCCACCACTCATGGCACTATTTTTGCATGGCATCCTAGTAGTTTCGGTACGTTTGTCTTCCACCATAATTATAGCTGTTTCATCCACATGCATGCGGGTTAGCAAGTTTCCCTTTACTAATTAACCTTCTTCTTGTGTTTCCAAGGTCCTGTGAACATCCCACCACCTATACTTGAAAATTTTTATAACCAAGGGGGAGATGACGATGGTGATGATCACGAGCATGAGGACGAGCAGCGCCGATATACTCTGTGGCGCCTGGCAACTAATTCCGATGGATCACCTCTTCTTGTGTGTATACAACCCACTGATGATGTTACTGGTAAGGAAGCAGGTGTCTCCCATGGTCACACTCTCCGGACCTATTCCAACACCCGTTGCATGGTATTCGGGATGGATACTAGTGTGCTAGCGCCAACTCCTTCTCCCTGGCACATAATTGATAGTCTTGGAGAAAACTCGCTCTTCCTTGGACAAAACTATCCGATGATGGTGAAAGGCGATCCAACTGCTGTTGACACATTTATGAGAAGCAACTGTGTCTATACCTCGGACATTTGGGTGGTTCCCTACCCTCGTACTGATATAGTAGGCCGCTTCAGCCTGGATGATCGGTCCTGCGTTGGTCTCCAGATCCGTCCCAGAGAATCACTTGTGGTTCAAAGCAAGTGTTTCCAACGCCGCGGAATGGTTGAGTTGAAGTTCATTTCATGGCTTGTTATTTGTTGTGTGGTGAAAACTTTAGTATTTATAATGTATCCTCGTTGTCGATGTGGGTTGATGACCTGTTGTATATAATAAAATGATATGCCTGTGATAAACTTACTAAATTTATGAATGGCTTTCGAGTCTCTTCTCTAAATTTGTACTAGATTCACATGCTTCACGCGTCGGGCAGGTGTTTTTACTGTAGTCATATGTCAATGTGTTCGTTGTACGTAACCAGCAGCTCGAATCCTCGATACTAGTATACTATATACTAGTAGGAGTAAGTAGTAGGAGTAGTAGGGTGGCATGGGCCAGAACAAGCATTCACGTCCAGGAGTATGACACACGCCACCACCACAACATCCATCTGACACCATATTATTTCTTGGAGTCCGTGCTAGAGCAATCTCTTCAACCTCGTTGTTTCTCTAACTTCAGCCATCGCGCGGCAGCCGAGGTGGGGGTTTGCCGATAGTCGGTTTCCTTAACTGTGGTCCCACTTGTAAGGCCAACTCCAACGCACGACCCCAAACGGACCTCCGTTTTGCACGAACTCCAACGATAATTTTGACTAGAAAAGCAAGACCAAAGAAAACAAGAACCACAAGAATACATTTTACTACTCCTGTAAGTTGGATTAGTGCCTTCTCGATGCATTCATTGTTGATCTGCGGAGGCTCGATCTTGCGTGCTTCTTTCTTCTTCGAGTGTAAAGAAGTAGACGTTGCTTCCTCGCATCTAGTCTCATGTCTAGCCTCTATTCTAGTAGGAGTATGAACAAGTGCACTAATCTCATCCGATAGCAGAACCGAAGATTTGGTCGGGTTCTTCCTCCTTTTGCCGACACGTGGGACATCCAGCATCCAGGTCGTGTCATGAAAGAAAATAGAGTGGTAGTTGAAGCCACGAGATGTGCATCTTGGGTTAAACTGTAAATAGAATCTTACTACTCTTGAGTAACTCCAAAAGCGGCCATCGAAGATCTTTATTGGATTTGTTTTTCATCACCAGCACGTCGAGGTGAAAGATGTGCAAGTTCAGTGGGTCCTCTTGCATTTTCACTGACATGTGGGGCCGCATGTGAGCAAACAGAAGATCGGCTCCGCACGTCCGCTAGCTGGCTGAGAAGAGAGATAGAGGAGGGCTGAGCACGGACTGCAAGAAATTTGTTCTACGTACCTTGGCTCGATATAGTGGGGTGGCATGGGCCATAAATCAGTAGCATTCACGTCTAGCAGTACGGCACACGCCACCCACACGAGTCCCATCCGACACCAATTTTCTTGGAGTCCGCGCTACAACCATCTCTTCTCCCTCCTGTTTTCTCAGCCATCCGACCAGATAATTACTGTAGTATCATATACTACTACATGGATTTGACGGAAAGATAAAAATACATACGGATCCATCAACGTTCAACAACATCCTCACGCCCTAGTGCGCCGGGTCAACAACCGACGTGTGAGGAGCAGCGGCGTTGGCGGCGAGCTCAACGTGCTTCTGAACAGTGCCGTCCAAGGTTTCCCTGCGCTCCAAGAAGGCCAGCGTCCTATCGTCCTCCTCTTGCATGTAGTAGTCCTTGTGGACGATTTGCGCGTAGACATGGGTGATTATGTCGATGGTGTCTTGCTGCACCAGGCGCTGCGCGGCGAGCGCGACCTCGAGGTGGACATTTTCCGGCGCGACGGTGGGCAGTCGCAGGGTCACTAGTGCGTCGAAGAGGTTGTTACCATAGTGGCTGTTGAGGGTGGCGGGCATCGCAGAGCGTGGGCGCGTTGGCTGGAGGCTTACTTCAAAGTCGTCCACAAGCTTCTTGACGATGGTGAACTTGTCAAGGAAACCGATGAGGACCTCGTCAAACAAGGAGACGAAGCTGTCGTCCAAGCGGCCCCTCGCCCTGGCGGCCTCAAGTAATACTACCTGGAGACGTTCCTCGGTGCTGGTGGACGTGGTAGTACTCCTAAATCCAGACGGTGGTGCTACTAGTACTAGTAGTAGTACTACCAATGTAGTAGTAGGAGTACTAGCACTGTACTAACCGTTGGTCAAATTATTACATGCTGCTCCTCATAGTGAAGTGACAAGACCCTGCGCCGGAGATGACACCTGAGTATAGGCGGCGTGTTCGGCATACCATAGTCAGCCTCACCACCTGCAGTCACTATCATCATGACTGTAGAGCTAGCCTGCTTACAACTAGCCCTGTTCGACATAATTTCCCGTGCGTAGATGCCCGTGCATTGCACGGAACACCAATATTGGGGGTGGACGGCTCTGGCAGCGGCCATCGCGCTAGATTTTTCCACGGCCTTCTACTCCTAGATTGTGAGAGACAAGGAGTTGTTTGTAAATAGGGAACAAGTGCGGGCATCTTTCTGCAAAAATGGAGAATCTTGGTTTGTATGCGTTAGATCTAGATCCGACGGCTATTGGTGAAAGATGGGAGGCACAACATCATCACCAACTCAGGACCTGTTTGATTCGCAGGATTTTCAAAACGCAGGAATAGGACACGACAATATTACAAGTTTCAAACTGATATTACAAATGTTAGGAGTAATGCTGCACCTACGAAGAGGAAATTACTAGGAAGTTTACGTAAGAACTTTCGTTACTTTAGGTGGATGCAGCATTATCGTACAAACTAAAATCCACCGCCCTGACAAGTCACTAATGGGCAAATAAGTTTTCGAGTCTCTGGCCACTTGATGCTTCAAAAACAAATTCAGCTTCTGCGGAGAAATGAGCTCCACCGTGTACCCGCGTGGGTGTGGCTGGGCACGAAGCGTGAGTACGTGCACGGTGCACCTATTCTCTTCTTGTATACGTACACTACCTACGTGGGGTTGTGTGAGAGAGATACAAACCTAGAGAGATATAGTGTGTGGGTTCTTGAGAGTTTTTTTGTGGGGGGGGGGTCAATTAAAAAATTTAACATATGCAATGTGTGTGAAGTAGAGTGCTGGATATAACATATATATAGAGGGGGCGATCCACGAGAAGAGAGTGGAGGTATCATCGGCTTGAGGTGTCCATAGAATCGAAGAGAGGGATGATGTGTGTGTGTGTGTGCGCGCGCGTGATCGATAAAGAGTGCCATCGAATTTGTGTGTGCCCACGTCAAAGATATAGAGTGGCTGGCCTACTGGAACGTGAGATGGGACATGTGCAGTTTGTCTCTGTGGCATGGATACCTACCTGCAGCACTCGACTATCGGTGTGTGGTGGGGGAAGAAGGAGGCCCAATTAACTATAGAGGTACAATGGCCGGTATATGTGTGGAGGAGGAGAGAGGCCTACCTCATGTATTAAGGAGATTGATCTGCCTCATGTATTAAGGGAGATCGATCGGCATCCATGCATATGTGCAGGAGATGAATAAGGTTGGGAGAGAGACAGAGCTAGAGTGTTGGAGGGGGTGGTAGTGGAGTTGCTTCTAACAAATGGTGGGATAGGCTTGCTAGACAAACGGAGGGCACGCCCGCAATATCAATAAGAGAGGAGACGACTGCTTGTTGTCTGTGCACGTGCGTGTGAGAGACGGGTCAGGAGGCATGCACGAATGATGAGGGGGGATGATGTGGCTATGGTAAGCAGACGTAACTACATAGGAAGATCAGTCACCCTTTGTAAGATAAAGGAGAGACATAACTTGTGAGGTACGTCGATCGATGGGGGGTAGTTAAAGTTGATCTAGGTATATGTTGGGAGATCGATCGGTATACATGCATGTGTGTGTTAGAAGCAAATGAGGCACGAGGAAAAGGATAGAGAGAGAGGGATGCATGCAGGAGGTGGTACGAGAGGCATACTATATCGAGGGGGAGGAGTGTGCGAGTACGATAATGATGAAAAGAGTGGTGGGAGTGAGGCATGGACGGTGACAAGAGAAGAGGGGAAGCTTGTGTTTGTGCTAGGCACACCTGGATAGAGAGGCATATCGATTGATGTGTGCCGTAAAGAAGGAGCTGGGGGCCTACACACACCATGGGTGAACGACCTAAAGTGAAAAGACGAATTTGCGCGATGGAGATTGAGAATGCTGAGGGAGGGTGAGAGGGATGCGGGCGTGTGCATGCACAAGAGAAAGTTAGCACTAGCTACAAAGATAAGAGGGTTCTGTGGGTGTAAAAGATGAATAGAGATCATATATACTTCATTATAAAAAGCGAATTTGGATATTTGAAGAATTTATCATAGTGTTTCAAACCGACGGATGTGTGAATATATATAACGGTGATACACATGGTGTGGTTATGAACATGGTATACTACATTTAATATGTTTTATCTCTACTCTTATAAAAAACGGAGTTGTTAATGATGGTGTGCCTGCCATCCTGCATTATAGGCCGTCTTATTTATATCTGGCGGATAGCAAGGAAACTATGATGGTTGAAGTTGGCAACAATCATGATTGTAGATTCTTATTGAAATAGAGAAACGAATTCAAATTTAGTTCGAATTTCAGCGGTAGTATAGACATTTGGAATGCACTAAAATGTTGGTATGAGTAGGTTACATGCATTATACAGCAAGCGAAAAAATTTAATCGGACATAACATGGATTCATACTCCCTCCTTCCATCTATATAGGGCGTAATGAGATTTTTAAGACCGCCTTTGACTATTGACAAGATTAATAGTACATGACATGCACAATGTGAAAATTATATCATTGAAAGAACCTTTCACAGACGAATTTAATGATGTGCTTTGTGTAAGTTGCATGTCATATATCATTTCTCTAATATTTGGTCAAAGTTAGCATCGAAAAACGCATTAGGCCCTATATAGATGGAAGGAGGGAGTAGCTTTGAATAGCATTTGTATAGTAAAACGGGGCAAGACTCTCTCTTTGTGTGGTGTGAATAGTTTTTTTTCGTTTTCTTTTTGGTTGAGGGAAGTGCGAATTGATTTGGTACGTACAAGTACAATATTACTAAACGTTAGGCTTGTCCCTAAAATTCAACCCGCGTCTTGTTATATCCCGAAAATTCAGATATTGTGCTCCCCAAGCTGGCGCCTTCACAACCCGCGCCTTGCTATCCTGAAATTACAACGCGCGTGAAAACTCCCTCCAGCTGCCAAATCCCGACACGTGAAATCCCCCTTCTAACCCTGAGCCGAAAGGGCCGCTAGTTCAAATCGGTGGGGGGTACTTTTGTAACACACCCCACATTTTGGACAAGCGCGTTCCTAAGTCATGCTTCACCCCCTCCCATCGCTCCCTTTTCGCCATTCAAAATCCCAGGCTGCCATAACCTCTCCGCTCCAGCCGCGACACCCCACCCTCCACCGTCCATCACATCATCGCTGCCCCGCCGGAGCCTCTTCCCCGACGACGTCGTCCAGCACAACAGCTCGACGTCCCTCGTCCACCTCCCCGGATGAGGATCCGTCGTCCATCTCGCCGTCCTGCCGGTTCAGCCGCCCCGTCCTCCACCTCCAAGGAGCTGCTCCGATGATCGTCTCGTCTATCGCGGCTGCTCCATCGCCACAGCGCCGCCTTAACCTGCTCCACCGGAACCGCAACATCCTCACCGACTCCTCGGACGAAGCCGAGGCCTACTTGGCGCCACCAAAGAGGTTGTACACTCATCGCATCGCACCTTCTCCTTAACTCGACCTCCCGGCGCCAACGGTGCTCCATCCCGCACCCCCATGGAGCGGCTACCTTGAAGCCGGCACCGCGGGCGACATCTCCACGGCGGCTCTCCCCCAGTGCGAGGCCCCTTCAGCGGCGGCGTCCATACCAGCCGGATCTGCTGCTGCTCCGGCTCTCGCTCGATCGCTCGCTCGCCCAGCTGCTGCTCTGCTCCAATTAAGCCACACTTCAGTCGACTGAATCGACTTTTGGGTCAGTCGATTTTCTGGGGTTGGGGGGGGGCTCCCCGAGTTAAGGAAGAACCACCCGCAGCGGGGACGGGGGCTCGCCGGAGAGGTACCTCACTATCTATCTTAGGGTTCAGGGTGGGGGCGGGGGGCCTAGAGGGCTGGCCGGGGCGGCGGTGGTGAGTTGCTTCAGGGCGGCGAGGCGGCGCTGGGGCCGGCGGTTCGGTCGGTGGTGGCTGGCGGCTCAGGGGGGTGCAGGTTGAAGATGAACTGCAGGCCCTCCCTAAACTACATGTCAAGTGCCTCTCTGTTACCATTGCGTTCAGTTTTGACAGTAGCATTCAGATTCCACAGTAAATTTCAGTTTCGACAGTTAAGTTCAGAGTCAACAGTTTTTACCTCATCTGTTGTAGTCAGGTGGTTTTTGGTGATGTTAATTTTACATCCATTTTACATCATCTATTGGAGATGCTATTAGAATCCCACTTGAGATTGACGATGTCTGTCTTGTGCTGCTTTAGCCTTGACGTCTTACGGCTCACCGGAGCTGCTCCAACGACAGAACAATCCGTCACAACAGAGCAGTGCCCTGGATGCCGTCTACAGATTCCTCAGATCTTCCTGCACACCTCCGATAGCCACCTCTTCCTTAACTGCTTCAGCGACCAACCCAATGATGTTGAGGTCGACACGGCTACGGCAAAGAGGTTGTACACTTGTTGCATCACTTATTACTATACATTCACGTCGATCCATTAGGGCTATTTTGGTTCAACGGGAAAACATCGATCCACTGGTTGTTACCATCACTCTAAATTTCTGCATGCTCTCCTTACATAATCTCAGCATATTTTTTTCGTATGCATGTCAGATATTGTACACAGTCATGCTGAACATGTAGAGAAAAAGAGAAGAGTTTTCCGCGGTAATACAATGTCATGCAGACATCGCTCCATGGTGGGTTCAATGGCAAACCCTCCCCACCCCTCTCCAGATTGTAATCCGGAGGAAGATATCTGTTCTGAGGCGGATTCGGACGCCGCTGACCACTCCTATTTACCCCCCAAGGTGTTTGCTCTACCTTGGCATGATGATGTTAGTCATATCATGCATATGTTGCCTTGTAGTGCCTACTTTTGACATCATATATGTCATCTGCTTAGTTTAGACATGTTCTGTAATGCCACCTGTTTAGTTTCTATATCATATATGGGAATTATGCAGTCTCATGTCTTTTAGCCAGCCATAATATATGTGAAATGTGCAATGCCATCCTGTTTAACCAGGCATCATATATTTGAATGATATCTTGCCCATCCTTTCTTCATTACATTTCCATTTGTCGACAATGTTTGTACATTAAACTACTCTTCCTGTGAATCAACCATTTGGGTGGGAGATGGAAAAATCCAGAGTGAAAACAAGGCCTTCAGAGAAGACAGTGCTACCTGTCGAAGCAGATCTCTTGTTGGGTCCCGATAGCTCCTTAGAGATGGATTCAGAGACAGATGACTAGTCCTATTCCCCCACTGAGGTGTATGCTCTAACTTGGCACGGTTATACTGCTCATATCATGCATACGGTGTCTTGCATTGCATAGTTTAGACATCATATACACAATATTCAACACCATGTTCTTAGTTTAGACATCATATCGAATGCCCTCTGTTTAGCATATAAATCACATATGTGAATTAAATGATGCGATCCTGATTACTTAGATAACATGTAGGTGAATTATGTCATGCGATCATGTTTAGTTATTCATCATATCTTTGAATTATGTTATGCTATGCTATCCAGTTTAGATAGACATCATATATGTGAAATTATGTCATGCTATCCGTTTTAGTTAAACAATATACATGTCAACTATTTCATGCCCTCTTTTTCCCACACTATCTATTGCATCTGTCTCTCATACAATGTCTGTACATTCAACTATGTTTCCTGTTTATCAGCCATTTGAATTGGAGCGGGTGATGCCAGTATCTAGCGGACTAAAAACACGGTCTTCAAATAAAACAGTGCTACCTCTTGGTGGAGATAGCACCCCGGTTGTACATGCACAAGAACCAGCCCTACCACACATAACCCAAACTCTCGCATATTGTACCCCTACTACGATGGACAGAGAACCAGCTTCACCCAATCTAACCCCAACCCCAGCCGATAGTAACCCAGTTCCTGTTGACACAACACCATCTCCACCACAGAGCTCCCAAACAAGAGCAGTTAGTAAGGCAGCTCCAGTGCCCAAAGGGCCAGTACTATCACGGCGAACCCCAACTCCACCAGTTAGTACGCTTATTCCTGTGGAGGAAGCACAACCAGCTAGTCGTAGTTTAGCATCTATCGCATTTGATGTTGTTAAATCGTATGTGCGTATCTTCCCATCTTGGAAATATTATACCGAAGATGAAGGAAAATGCCAGTTGTAGGTGTTTGTCCAGGAGTTATGTGTAAGTAATGTTATTCATGGAAATTACTTTGCTTTGTCCCATACATCCTACCTCCATGATGGTTATAATACAGCAAATTTTCCCATTTTCTCTATAGAGAAGGACAGATTTGGAAACTCAGGATGAGGTAACTGTGCTAATACCTCTGCTATCTTCAAGAATGCTTGGTGGCAGTATCGGAATTACCTGAAGAAAATGTACTTCACCAGCAAAGAAACTCATCAAATTCCCTTACGTTCTCTTGAGACACATTTACTGGACGATGACTGGGAACGCCTTGTTCTGTACTGCTCCCGAACCAAGAATGTGGTAAGGTCTATGAGCTCATTTTCTATTTTTAAGTATTATATTCTTGCGTCTTACTGTACTCTGTTCATGTAGAACAAGTGCCTAAACCTGAAGAACAACTGTTCTAATTTAAGATTCCATTGCTACCATAGGACATAGATATATGTTTGTTTGGTGCTTTTATTATGTACTAGTACTTGGCAATAGAAGACTTGGTAGTTTAATCCTATCCACCTTACTAATGAACTGGTTCACCGAAATGAGTTTCATATACTAGTACATGCTAAACTTGTTATGCGTCTGCTTGTTTCTTCTTTTAGAATGCTGACAGAATATTGGGGAAGAGTGCCTTATTAAGCAACGGTAAAGGAAGTAATGCAGATAAGGTTCAGGATAGTGACACATCCTGTCTTGGTTTAGTGTTGGAGTTACTGGCCACTACCGCTTGCACAAGCTATTCAAACTCACTGTCTGAATCAGTTCGATTTCTTGAGTCTCAACTACAAGCTGAAAGACATCGATCAGCTGTGCTGCGACAAGAAGCGGAAGGACTACAGAAGTCCCTGGAACATTCATATGCATACTTTATGGTGCAACAACAAGCGTTTGAGGATTTTAGCGCCAAACAGCACAAAGCTAATCAGCTTACTGAGCTTATTGCCAGCATGGTGGATACCCAGGATAACGTTTCTTGAGCTCTTCTGGAGTTGTTTCAGTTATGCTCTTGTTTTTCTGCCACATTTATTTGCACTGGTGGCCAATTTTGACGGCCAGTGTATATGATATGCTGCTTTGTTCCCTATATTTGCACTGGTGGCGAACTTTGATTCCCAGTGGATGTAATATGTGTAATAGCCGTGATAGCCTAGCGTTAGTTGCTTGCTTATTTATTTCCTTGTTGTCTTGTTTGCTTGTAGTCATTGCAGTTCTTTTTCTGCGGTTAACTAGTGGCTGCAATAACCTATTTTTTAAAACTAGGCCACAATAACCATGGGCTAATATTTACTGTAGTGACACTGGGCCTCCTACGGGCCGTAGAAACAGTGGGCCTTCTACGGGCCGTAGAAACAGTAGGCCTTCTACGGGCCGTAGAAACAATGGGCCTTCTACGGGCCGTATCATCAATGGGCCTTATACGGGCCGTATGATCGATTGGCCAAACATGGGCCAATAACAGGCAGCATTATGGCCGTAAACGGGCTAGAGTTCGAATCATCCGTTCATGGGCCGACCGTAACGGGCCATCGTTAATAGGCGGTATTTGATGACGCTATGAAAATGGCCCAACGTATTAACGGACCACAAACGGGCCGACTGTAACCATGGGCTGAATTTGGCCCACAAGCAGGAAATGACAGTAATGGGCCATAAGTAAACGAATGCTGGAAATGAGCCCAAGAATAAATGGGCTCTGAGAAGGCCGAAAGATAACATGGGCTGGAAACGGCCCAACGGAATAACGGGCTGTTAATGGGTATAAAGTGATACACTGTTCATTACGGGCCAGTTTCACCACGGGCCGTTAATGGGTGTAAAGTGATACACTATTCATTACGGGCCAGTTTCACCATGGGCCGTTAATAGGCCAAGAGTTACATAGGGCCTCATATGGGCCGAAAGACGTCAAGGGCCATACATGGGCTAGAAGTGAAAACGGGCTGGAATCATATTGGATGGCCTAGATGACGCTACTGGGCCTAATTCGGATAGGGCGTAACCGGCCTTGAGTTAGCGGCTGTAAATGGGCTATATGCGAACAGGCCATTAATAGGCTTTCCATGGGCCGGCCCACCACCTTTTGACCAAGTCAAACGGGCCGGCCTTTTCATAGGAATGGGCCTCTGTTGGGCCGTGCCACGTGTCGACGTATCATAGGCGCCTATCTGACCCACTGACGAGCTGACATGTGTTTCGTCCGGCCAATAAGAATTTTACACATGGAAATTTCCCATTGGTCGAGGCTGTTAACGGGTTATCGGATCCAAAACCCGACCTGACAGCTTAACGATGTTCCATTACGGTGGATGCCACGTGTCGGTCACCCTTGACGAAAGCACTTCTGTGACGCATGATTTATCGTCATGGAAGTGGACACTTCCGTGATGATAATTTTGGTAATGTCATGGAACACTTCTACGACAACACAGGTATGACTATCTTGATTCTGTCATAAATTTGTCATGGATGTACATGCATGACAAAAAAAGCGACCTACTGTGACAAACACGTATCATCACGGAAGTGTATTTTTTTGTAGTGTGGTCAAAGAGCGATTTTTCAGAATGATGTCATGATAAAGAAAAGGACAGTGTGTTCGTCCATGGGATTACTTACTTGGGCAGCGGTGCAGTTGCTGCTCAGGCCCACATCCTCGTTAGTGTCTGGACACTCTATTTGGGGTCCGAAGAACGATTTGTACATCTCCTCGTGCGTCAGGCCGAGGAAATTCTGAATAGTGAGTGGTCCTTCTGGGTTAAATTCCCACATGCGGAGGGGCCGACGTTTGCAAGGCTGGACTCGATGAACCAGCATGACTTGCATTACCATAACCAGACTGAAATCTCCTTTGAAGAAATCTTGGATGCGGCTCTGTAGTATGGGCACGTCCTTTCCTGGGCCCCAGCTCAGCCCCCTGCTGATCCATGACATCAGTTGTGGTGGAGGGCCCGAGCGGAAGGTGGGGGCGGCTACCCACTTGGCACTTCGGGGAGCTGTGACGTAAAACCACTCCCATTGCCACAATCCGTACACCTCTAGAAAGGAGCCCTTCGGCCATGGAGCGCCAGCAATTTTGCTTATTAGAGCACCTCCGCACGCTGCGTACTGCCCCTCGACCATCTTCGGCTTCACGTCAAAAGTCTTGAGCCACAGGCCGAAGTGAGGGGTAATGCTGAGGAAGGCCTCACAAACGACAATAAATGATGAGATGTGAAGGAGGGAATCTGGGGCTAGGTCATGAAAATCCAGCCCGTAATAGAACATAAGACCCCTAACAAAGGGATCCAGAGCGAGGCCTAGTCCTCGGAGGAAGTGGGAGACGAACACAACGCTCTCGTTGGGTTCGGGAGTAGGGATGACCTGCCCTCGGACGGGCAGCCTATGCGAAATTTCGGCGGTTAGGTATATGGCCTCCCTCAACTTCTTGATATCCTCCTCCGTGACAGAGGAAGGCATCCACCGGCCTTGAAGGCTGGATCCGGACATGATTGAAGGTCCGAAGCACCTGACCTGGGCTTTGGGTGTTAGAACTCGAGGCGGGGGAAGGATTCGATTAAGCACGGGAGGGAAAAAATTAAAAGCCTTGTCCCTTTATAAAGAGGGTGAATATCAAGCGTCCTCCTCGTGGCCGTTTGGGACTTGCCTAAAATCTAGGAGTCCTAGCACGGTTGGGTTACCCACGTCCGTATTAATGAGAATCCCGTAATACGGGGAACATGATCTCTTCTTTGACAAGACGTGTCAAGAGACCGCCTCGCGTTATGTGCGGGGCTGGTTAAGGAAAAATGGTTTGAATAATTACCGGGCCATGGCATGATGTCATGCTGTCAAAACGTGTCAGCGGATTGGATTTGCGGAAATATTATTCTCTCTACGGTGGTATGTGGAACTTATTTTGCAGGGTCGGACACTATCCTTGTATTCAAAACTCTTCTGTGGTGTATTCGCAGGAGGAACCCGCCTTGCAATGCCGAAGACAACACTGGGCGCCGGACTCATCATCATTGAAGCCTGGTTCAGGGCCTACTGAGGGAGTCCTAGATTAGGGGGTCTCCAGACAACCGGACAATATCCTTTGGCCGGACTGTTGGACTATGAAGATACAAGATTGAAGACTTCGTCCCGTGTCCGGATGGGACTCTACTTGGCGTGGAAGGCAAGCTAGGCAATATGGATATGTATATCTCCTCCTTTGTAACCGACCTTATGTAACCCTAGCCCCCTCCGGTGTCTATATAAACTGGAGGGTTTTAGTCCGTAGGACAATAGACAATCATACCATAGGCTAGCTTCTAGGGTTTAGCCTCTCCGATCTCGTGGTAGATCAACTCTTGTACTACTCATATTATCAAGAATAATCAAGCAGGACGTAGGGTTTTACCTCCATCAAGAGGGCCCGAACCTGGGTAAAACATCGTGTCCCCTGCCTCCTGTTACCATCCGCCTTAGACACACAGTTCGGGACCCCCTACCCGAGATCCACCGGTTTTGACACCGACAGGTGCCTTGAGCATCCCCAAGCTTAGGCTCTTGCCACTCCTTATTCCATAGTCCATCGAATCCTTACCCAAAACTTGAAAACTTCACAACACAAAACTTAACAGAAAACTCGTAAGCTCCCTTAGTATAAGAAAATAAATCACCACTTCAAGGTACTGTAATGAACTCATTCTTTATTTATATTGGTGCTAAACCTACTGTATCCCAACTTCTCTATGGTTTATAAACTCTTTTACTAGCCATAGATTCATCAAAATAAGTAAACAACACATGAAAAACAGAATCTGTCAAAAACAGAACAGTCTGTAGTAATCTGGATCAAACGTATACTTCTGGAACTCATAAAATTCTCAAATAAATTTCTGGACATGAGGAATTTATCTATTAATTATCTTCAAAAAGAATTAACTAAATATCACTCTCCAAATAAAAATGGCAGCAATTCTCGTGAGCGCTAAAGTTTCTGTTTTTTACAGCATGATCGCAAAGACTTTCCCCAAGTCTTCCCAAAGGTTCTACTTGGCACAAACACTAATTAAAACATAAAAAATCAATAATAACAGAGGCTAGGTGAATTATTTATAAATAAACAGGAGCAAAAATCAAGGAACAAAAATAAAGTTGGGTTGCCTCCCAACAAGCGCTATCGTTTAACGCCCCTAGCTAGGCATGATGATTTCAATGATGCTCACATAAAGGATAAGAATTGTAACATAAAGAGAGGATCATGAAGAATATGACTAGCACATTTAAGCCTAACCCACTTCCTATGCATAGGGATTTTGTGAGCAAACAACTTGTGGGAACAAGAATCAACTTGCATAGGAAGGTAAAGCAAGCATAACTTTAAAACTTTAAGCACATAGAGAGGAAACTTGATATTATTGCAATTCCTACAAGCATATATTCCTCCCTCATAATAATTTTCAGTAGCATCATGAATTAATTCAACAATATAACCAGCACCTAAAGCATTATTATCATGATCTACAAGCATAGAAATATTATTACTCTCCACATAAGAAAAATTCTTCTCATGAATAATAGTGGGAGCAAACTCAACAAAATAATTATCATGTGAGGCATAATCCAATTGAAAACTAAAATCATGATGACACATTTCATGGGTATCATTATTCTTTATAGCATACAAGTCATCACAATAATCATCATAGATAGAAACTTGGTTCTCATAATCAATTGGAACCTCTTCCGGAATAGTGGATTCATCACAAAATAAAGTCATGACCTCTCCAAATCCACTTTCATCAATATAATCATCATAAATAGGAGGCATGCTTTCATCATAATAAATTTGCTCATCAAAACTTGGGGGACAAAAAATATCATCTTCATCAAATATAGCTTCCCCAAGCTTGTGGCTTTGCATATCATTAGCATCATAGATATTCAAGGAATTAATACTAACAACATTGCAATCATGCTCATCATTCAAATATTTAGTGCCAAACATTTTAATGCATTCTTCTGCTAGCACTTGAGCACAATTATCCTTTCTAGCATACTCACGAAAGATATTAAAAAGGTGAAGCGTATGAGATAAACTCAATTCCATTTTTTTGTAGTTTTCTTTTATAAACTAAACTAGTGATAAAACAAGAAACTAAAAGACTCGATTGCAAGATCTAAAGATATACCTTCAAGCACTCACCTCCCTGGCAACGGCGCCAGAAAAGAGCTTGATGTCTACTACACAACCTTCTTCTTGTAGACGTTGTTGGGCCTCCAAGTGCAGAGGTTTGTAGGACAGTAGCAAATTTCCCTCAAGTGGATGACCTAAGGTTTATCAATCCGTAGGAGGCATAGGATGAAGATGGTCTCTCTCAAGCAACCCTGCAACCAAATAACAAAGAGTCTCCTATGTCCCCAACACACCCAATACAATGGTAAATTGTATAGGTGCACTAGTTCGGCGAAGAGATGGTGATACAAGTGCAATATGGATAGTAGATAAAGGTTTTTGTAATCTGAAATTATAAAAACAGCAAGGTAACTAATGATGAAAGTGAGCACAAACGGTATTGCAATGCGTTGAAACAAGGCCTAGGGTTCATACTTTCGCTAGTGCAAGTTCCATCAACAATAATAGCATAATTGGATCACATAACTATCCCTCAACATGCAACAAAGAGTCACTCCAAAGTCACTAATAGTGGAGAACAAACGAAGAGATTATGGTAGGGTATGAAACCACCTCAAAGTTATTCTTTCCAATCAATCCGTTGGGCTATTCCTATAAGTGTCACAAACAGCCCTAGAGTTCGTACTAGAATAACACCTTAAGACACAAATCAACCAAAACCCTAATGTCACCTAGATACTCCAATGTCACCTCAAGTATCCGTGGGTATGATTATACGATATGCATCACACAATCTCAGATTCATCTATTCAACCAACACAAAGGACCTCAAAGAGTGCCCCAAAGTTGTACTGGAGAATCACGATGAAAACGTGTGCCAACCCCTATGCATAGTTTCATGGGCAGAACCCGCAAGTTGGTCACCAAAACATACATCAAGTGAATCACATGATATCCCATTGTCACCACAGATACGCACGGCAAGACATACATCAAGTGTTCTCAAATATTTAAAGACTCAATCCGATAAGACAACTTAAAGGGGAAACTCAATTCATTACAAGAGAGTAGAGGGGGAAGAAAACATCATAGGATCCAACTATAATAGCAAAGCTCACGATACATCAAGATCGTATCACCTCAAGAACATTAGAGAGAGACAGATCAACCACATAGCTACTGGTACATACCCTCAACCCCGAGGGAGAACTACTCCCTCCTCGTCATGGAGAGCACCGAGATGATGAAGATGGCCACCGGAGAAGGATTTCCCCCTCCGGTAGGGTGCCGGAATGGGTCTAGATTGGCTTTGGGTGGCTACGGAGGCTTCTGGCGGCGGAACTCCCAATCTATTGTGCCCCTGGAAGTTTTAGGGTATATGGAGATATATGGGTGCAGGAAGTACGTCGGTGGAGCTTCGGGGGCCCCACGAGGCAGGGGCGCGCCCTAGGGGGGTGGGCGCGCCCCCCACCCTCGTGAGCACCTCCCTTGGCTCCTGACGTGGGGTCCAAGTCCATCTGGTAGCTTTCCTTCCAAAAATAACTTCTCCAGTTGATTTCGTTCCGTTTCGACTCCGTTTGATATTCCTTTTCTTCAAAACACTGAAATAGGCACAAAACAACAATTCTGGGCTGGGCCTCCGGTTAATAGGTTAGTCCCGAAAATAATATAAAAGTGGATAATAAAGCCCAATATTGCCCAAAACAGTAGATAACATGGCATGGAGCAATCAAAAATTATAGATATGTTGGAGACGTATCAGCTAGCACGGGCCTAGTAGTGGCCCTGCTGATGCCCTCGGCAAGGGTCTTGCCGGGGGCCCGACAAGGGTGCTGCTGTGGCGTTGCAGTCGTCCCCGGCAAGGGTCTTGCCGGGGGTCTTGTGGATTTCCTCGGCTAGGATCCCACCGAGGGTCGCCGTCTTCTGGTCCTCATCTGATCTCACATGTTTATGATCTTGATGAAGATTTGCATGCCACCACAGAGGCGCCTCCCGAGCCTTGGTTCCAATGTAGTTGGTTGGGTTGGAGCCTATGGGCTCAAGGGTGGCTCACTCCACTGGCATCGGGCAAGTTGCCCCGGCAAGGCTCTTGCCGAGGGAGTCCACCTTGCCCTCTTGCTCTCCTGCGCTTCTGGTCTTGGCGTTGCCTTGGTTGCCTCGTGCTTTGGCTTCTCTCTGGCTTCCCTCCTCTGCCTTACTAAGTGTGGCCGTGGCGCGCGGCTCTGACTGCCCGTGCACAAGTAAAGGGGTCAAAATAAGAGCCCCTACTTTTGTACACCGACAGGAGCCCCCGGGCATGGGCCACACATAAGCGCGCCGCGTTGTTGGGCTAGGCCCAGAACGGTGCACGGGCAGGTGGGGCGGATTTTCCACAGTAACTTCTCATCCGCTACGCTTCCCCACGACCCGCGTTGAACGTGTGACGTGGAGGGTCGTGCGTGACGTGGGGGTCATGCGTGGGGCAGTTTCCGCACGCATGCATCACATCGTGGTAAAGAGGCGGCCCACACCTTTCCCATAAAAAGGAACGACCACGGGCGTGCTGCTCATTTACCCCCTGTGCCTTCTCCAATCTCGGAACCGCTGTCCCTTCCTTCTTCCTCCTCGAGCCCCTGCTCTCGCTCACCGTCGCCGCGTTTTCGCTGCCCTTTCCTTTCCACCTTTCGCAGCCGTCATGGCACCCAAGATTAGCAAGGTCAAGGGAGCGGCAAAGGACGCCGGAGGTGCGGAGCTGCCGGAGAATGAGTTGGCGGCGCGGCAGATGCAGCTCGCCTACTTCCCCTCGACGGTCGATGCGGCCCACCTCTGGGATAATTTCAGACTGCTGTGGGGGGTCAAGACGGGGGGAGAAACGACGGGGCATCCTGCCACACGTGTCATCCCCGCCAACTACGGCAAAGCCGCCCCGAATCGGTATCTGTTCTTCGTCGATTACTTTTCCTGCGGCCTCTGCCCCCTTCTCCAATTTATTCAATGACATCATGCATACCTTCGGCTTCCACCTCCTAGATTTCACCCCAAATGCCGTGGCGTGCATGGCTCTTTCCGCCCATCTCTGTGAGGGCATTGCCGGAGTGCATCCCAACACGGCGCTCTTCCGCCACTACTTCTTCCCTCGGATCTAGAAGGGAGGCGCCATCTCCGGTTGTGTCGCCTGGATCCCGAGGTCTAAGGGGACATACTCGGAGGGCGCTCAGAAGGAGAGGTGGGAGGGGTGGCGGGGCCGGTGGTGCCGGATTGAAGAGGAGGATCCACAAGAATTCTGCCGGGTTCGCTAGGCGCCGCCGGTTCGCGGAAACGACTGGAGAAATGTCGATGCGGATGACGAGAAGCTCACGGTCTCCACCACCAGGATTCTTCGCCTCACCGAGGCCAGGCTCACCCTTGAGATGATCAGGGCAGATTTCATCCGCCGCCGAATCGCTCCGCTGCATAATGATAACCCACAAGTATAGGGGATCAATTATAGCCTCTTTCGATAAGTAAGAGTGTCGAACCCAATGAGGAGCTAAAGGTAGAACAAATATTCCCTCAAGTTCTATCGACCACTGATACAACTCTACGCACGCTTAACATTCGCTTTACCTAGAACAAGTATGAAACTAGAAGTACTTTGTGGGTGTTGTTGGATAGGTTTGCAAGATAATAAAGAGCGTATAAATAAAAAGTAGGGGTTGTTTAGATAAAGACACAACTAAGTTAGGTTTAGTAGAGAGATTTTTGTCACAAGAAATTTATTTGTCCCTAGGCAATCGATAACTAGAGTGGTAATCATTATTGCAATTTTATTTGAGGGAGAGGCATAAGCTAACATACTTTCTCTACTTGGATCATATGCACTTATGATTGGAACTCTAGCAAGAATCTGCAACTACCAAAGATCATTAAGGTAAAACCCAGCCATAGCATTAAAGTATCAAGTCCTCTTTATCCCATACGCAAACAACCTACTTACTCGGGTATGTGCTTCTGTCACTCACGCCACCCCACCATAAGAAAATCATGAACGTATTGCAAACCCTACAACATGAATCCCTCACGCTTGCACGACACGGAGAGCAACATAGGACAACACCAATAATAAAACATGCAACTCAAACCAATCACGATCATCAATTAACCCACAGGACAAAATGAATCTACTCAAACAACATAGGATAGCCATACATCATTGGGAAATAATATATAGCATTGAGCACCATGTTTAAGTAGAGATTACAGCGGGTAAAAGAGGGGTTACACCTTTGCATAGAGGGGGGAAGAGTTGGTGATGATGGCGGTGAAGTTGTTGGTGAAGATTGCGGTGATGACGATGGCCCCTGCGGTGTTCCGGCGCCACTGGAAGAGAGGGGAGAGGTCCCCCCTTCTTCTTCTTCTTCCTTGACCTCCTCCCTAGATGGGAGAAGGGTTTCCCCTCTGGTCCTTGGTCTCCATGGCATGGGAGGGGCGAGAGCCCCTCCGAGATTGGATCTGTCTCTCTGTCTGTCTCTGTTTCTGCGTTCTCTCTAGCCGCCCTTTCACCGTTTCGTATATATATGGAGATCTGTAACTCCGATTGGACTGAAATCTTAGCCCAGATTTTTTTCCTGACAATTAACTTTCTTGCGGCAAAAGAAAAGCAACAACCTCCTTACGGGGGCCCACGAGGGTCATGGGCGCGCCCAAGGGGGTGGGGCGCGCCCCCTACCTCGTGCCTCCCTCGGGCACCGTCTCGCGTGGATTTTTTTCCCATATTCTCTGAATATTCCAAAAATAATCTCCATCCGTTTTTATCCCGTTTGGACTCCGTTTGATATGGATTTTCTGCGAAACAAAAAACATGCAACAAACAAGAACTTGCACTGGGCACTGGATCAATATGTTAGTCCCAAAAATAATATAAATAGTTGCCAAAAGTATATGAAAGTTGTAGAATATTGGCATGGAACAATCAAAAATTATAGATACGACGAAGACGTATCAGCATCCCCAAGCTTAATTCCTGCTCGTCCTCGAGTAGGTAAATGATAAAAAAATTGATGTGGAATGCTACCTAGCATAATCTTGATCACATATCTAATCATGGCATGAATATTAAGATACGAGTGATTCAAAGCAATAGTCTATCATTTGACATAAAAACAATAATACTTCAAGCCTACTAATAAAGCAATCATGTCTTTTCGAAATAACATGGCCAAAGAAAGTTATCCCTACAAAATCATATAGTCTGGCTATGCTCCATATTCACCACAAAAAATATTCACATCATGCTCAACCCCGATGACAAGCCAAGCAGTTGTTTCATACTTTTGACGTTCTCAAACCTTTTCAACTTTAGCCCAATACATGAGCGTGAGCCATGGATATAGCACTATAGGTGGAATAGAATGGTGGTTGTGGAGAAGACAAAAAGGAGAAGATAGTCTCACATCAACTAGGCGTATCAACGGGCTATGGAGACGCCCATCAATAGATATCAATGTGAGTGAGTAGGGATTGCCATGCAACGGATGCACTAGAGCTATAAGTGTATGAAAGCTCAAAGTGAAACTAAGTGGGTGTGCATCCAACTTGCTTACTCATGAAGACCTCGGGCATTTGAGGAAGCCCATCATCGGAATATACAAGCCAAGTTCTATAATGAAAATTCCCACTAGTATATGAAAATGATAACTCAAGAGACTCTATATGAAGAACATGGTGCTACTTTGAAGCACAAGTGTGGAAAAAGGATAGTAACATTGCCCCTTCTCTCTTTTTATCTCATTTTTTTGTTTCTTGTTTTTTTGTTTTTTTGGGCCTTCTCTTTTTTTATGGCCTCTTTTTTCTCTTTTTTTATTTTTCGTCCGGAGTCTCATCCCGACTTGTGGGGGAATCATAGTCTCCATCATCCTTTCCTCACTGGGACAATGCTCTAATAATGATGATCATCACCACTTTTATTTGCTTATAGCTCAAGAATTACAACTCGATACTTAGAACAAAATATGACTCTATATGAATGCCTCCGGCGGTGTACCAGGATGTGCAATGACTCATGAGTGACATGTATGAAATAATTATGAACGGTGGCTTTGCCACAAATACGATGTCAACTACATGATCATGCAAAGCGATATGACAATGATGGAGCATGTCATAATAAATGGAACGGTGGAAAGTTGCATGGCAGTATATATCTCGGAATGGCTATGGAAATGCCATAATAGGTAGGTATGGTGGATGTTTTTAGGAAGGTATTTGGTGGGTGTAAGATACCGGCGAAAGGTGCGCGGTATTAGAGAGGCTAGCAATTGTGGGAGGGTGAGAGTGTGTATAATCCATGGACTCAACATTAGTCATAAAGAACTCACATACTTATTGCAAAAATCTATTAGTCATCGAAACAAAGTACTACGCGCATGCTCCTAGGGGGATAGATTGGTAGGAAAAGACCATCGCTCGTCCCCGACTGCCACTCATAAGGAAGACAATCAATAAATAAATCATGCTCCGACTTCATCACATAACGGTTCACCATACGTGCATGCTACGGGAATCACAAACTTCAACAGAAGTATTTCTACAATCCACAACTACCCACTAGCATGACTCTAATATCACCATCTTTATATCGCAAAACTATTGCAAGGAATCAAACATATCATATTCAGTGATCTACAAGTTTTATGTAGGATTTTATGACTAACCATGTGAATGACCAGTTCCTGTCATCTCTCTAAATAGATATAAGTATAGCAAGAGAGTTTAATTATTTCTACAAAAGATATGCCCACACTCTAACAAATATAAGTGAAGCAAAAGAGCATTCTACAAATGGCGGTTTTCTATGTAAAGAGAGACAGTCAATCCAAACTTCAAATGATATAAGCGAAGCACATGAAGCATTCTATAAAGCCATACTCAAAAGATATAAGTGTTGTGCATAGAGCATTCTATAAATCAACCAAGGACTATCTCATACCAGCATGGTGCATAAAATAAAAGTTAAAACTAAATTTAAAAGACGCTCCAAGATCTGCACATATCGCATGAACGAAATGAATTCAAAAACATACCGATACTTGTTGAAGAAAGAGGGGATGCCTTCCGGGGCATCCCAAGCTTAGACGCTTGAGTCTCCTTGAATATTTACTTGGGGTTCCTCGGGCATCCCCAAGCTTGAGCTCTTGCCTCTCTTCCTTCTTCTCACGTCGAGACCTCCTCGATCTTCAAACACTTCATCCACACAAAACTCAACAGAAAGCTCGGTAAGATCCGTTAGTATAATAAAGCAAATCACTACTCTAAGTACTGTTGCAAATGAATTCATATTTTTTTTTGCATTGTAGCTACTGCAATATAGCTTTTCCATGGCTTAATCCACTGATATAAATCCATAGTTTCATCAAAACAAGCAAACTATGCATCAAAAATAGAATCTGTCTAAAACGGAACAGTCTGTAATAATATGAACATTCACCATACCTCTAGTACTCAAAAAATCTACCAAAATTGTGAAAAATAAACAATTTGTATAGAAATAAAGTGCAAAAATAATCCAACCATTTGACATTCCAGTAAAAAATGTAAAATCGCGCACTACAGCCAAAGTTTCTGTCCTGCACCGTACAGACCAACAAGCATCTAAAACATCTTAAAGGCAAACCTTGGCACATTATTTTTATAATACAATGGAATTGTACAAGAGGATACTTATTTTTGTTAAAAAAATTCTGTAATTAAGATTCACAAAGTTTCCATGGGCATGAACAAAGTTCAAGGATGTCCCCCACTTTCACAATGCTCGTCTATCTCACTTTCACTTTTCTTTTTGAAAGGTTTTGGGTTCCCCTCTTTACTTTTTTTATTTTTAAACTATATAAAAGCACTCAACAAAAATAAATGACTCTCTAAAACTTCCGGGTTGTCTCCCTGGCAGTGGTTTATTTAAAGATATTAAGCTAGGCATATAGTGCTCAAGTAATGAATCCACCCGGATCCCAAGGTATATCAAAGCCAATTTTAATTAACAATGATTTGGCATTTAGTAGTGAGCACAAGGTAACATATATCAAGTAGAAACGAAGTCTAACTCTCTTCCTATGCATCGGCATGTCATAAAAGATCAATTCATGCACACATAGTAAAGGCCAATGCATAGTATAAACAGTTTCTTGCAATTTTATCGTATTGGAAACATAGAGAGGTGGAGATATAGTTCCTCTCTCATAATAATTGCAAGTAGGAGTAGCAAGCACATGCATATTATATTCATCAAAATCATCATGTGTAATAGTAAAACGCAACCCATCAATATAACCCTTAATAAGTGCAAACTTCTCCGATATAGTGTAGTCGGGAGAATTCAAAAAGATAATAGGACTATCATTCGTGGGTGCAATAGCAACAATTTCATGTTTAACATAAGGAACTATAGCAAGTTCATCTCCATGGGCATAATTTATATTGGCATCTTGGCCACAAGCATAGCAAGCATCATCAAAAAGGGATATTTGAAGAGAATCAACAGGATCATAACAATCATCATAGCAATCATCCTTCGTTAAGCACGAAGGGAAATTAAACAATGTATGAGTTCAAGAGTTAGTCTCATTAGAAGGTGGGCACGGGTAGCTAATCCGCTCTTCCTCCTTTTGTTCTTCGCTCTCCTCATCATCTTTTTCATCCAATGAGCTCACAGTTTCATCAATTTCTTCTTCCATAGACTCCTGCAAAATATTAGTATCTTCTTGGACAGCGGAGACTTTCTCAATAAAATCATGAATATCAGAGTTGAATTCATAATTCTCATAGCAATATTTAAGGATAGCTAAATTTTCAGGTCTATAAACTGAATCATCAAAATTTTCACACTCTTTAAACAAAGATTCAATTTCATAAGCACCCATAAAAGCAACAAATTCTTCTATTTTTTCCACATCATAGTAATCATATATACCATTAGCATAAGAAGCCAAGGTTTTATCATCATTAAATTTGCACAAAAAGGGAAGGTGCGGAGCCTTCATCCTAGAGCAACAAGTATAATCATATCTCAAGCATAGTTGCCTAGCATACCAATACAACATATAAATTTGATCCCATAATAGTTTCCCTTTTTGAGTCAAGTGATAATCCCTAAAGTATTCACGTTGATCCAATGTGTCTCCCATTATATAATTGAATGGGGTTTTCTCAGGATTATCAAAGTAGTACATAATATCTTTCACATAACGAGCATCGAGGGTTTTAGGAGGTTCCTCATCTCCATGAGTAGCAAGTACACCTAATTTTTTTGGTATTTCGTGTTCCATATCCATAACTAAAGATAAAGAACAACCCAGAACAACAAATAAGAATTACTTAGTGATAAAGCAAACAAGCACACATGAGAATATTCACCCCAAGCTATTGCTCCCCGGCAACCATGCCAGAAAAAGGTCTTGATAACCCACAAGTATAGGGGATCAATTGTAGCCTCTTTCGATAAGTAAGAGTGTCGAACCCAATGAGGAGCTAAAGGTATAAGAAATATTCCCTCAAGTTCTATCGACCACCGATACAACTCTACGCACGCTTAACGTTCGCTTTACCTAGGACAAGTATGAAACTAGAAGTACTTTGTAGGTGTTGTTGCATATGTTTGCAAGATAATAAAGAGCGTGTAAATAAAAAGTAGTGGCTGTTTAGATAAAGGCACAACTAAGTTAGGTTTAGTAGAGAGCTTTTTGTCACAAGAAAGTTATTTGTCCCTAGGCAATCGATAACTAGACCGGTAATCATTATTGCAATTTTATTTGAGGGAGAGGCATAAGCTAACATACTTTCTATACTTGGATCATATGCACTTACGATTGGAACTCTAGCAAGCATCCGCAACTACCAATGGTCATTAAGGTAAAACCCAACCATAGCATTAAAGTATCAAGTCCTCTTTATCCCATACGCAATCAACCTACTTACTCGGGTATGTGCTTCTGTCACTCACGCCACCCCACCATAAGCAAATCATCAACATATTGCCAACCCTACAGCGGGAATCCCTCACGCTTACGCGACACGGAGAGAACCATAGGACAACACCAATAATAAAACATGCAACTCAAACCAATCACGATCATCAATTAACCCATAGGACAAAATGAATCTACTCAAACATCATAGGACAGCCATACATCATTGGGAAATAATATATAGCGTTGAGCACCATGTTTAAGTAGAGATTGCAGAGGATAAAAGAGGGGTTACATCGCTGCATAGAGGGGGGAAGAGTTGGTGATGATGGCGGTGAAGTTGTTGGTGAGGATTGCGGTGATGATGATGGCCCCGACGGTGTTCCGACGCCACCGGAAGAGAGGGGGAGAGGGGCCCCTTCTTCTTCTTGCTTGACCTCCTCCCTAGATGGGAGAAGGGTTTCCCCTCTGGTCCTTGGTCTCCATGGCATGGGAGGGGCAAGAGCCCCTCCGAGATTGGATCCGTCTCTCTCTGTTTCTGCGTTCTCTCTGGCTGCCCTTTCACCGTTTCGTATATATATGGAGATCCGTAACTCCGATTGGACTGAAATCTTTGTCGAGATTTTTTCCTGAAAATTAGCTTTCCTGCGGCAAAAGAATAGCAGCAACCGCCTTACGGGGGGCCACGAGGGTCAGTGGCGTGCCCAATGGGGTGGGGTGTGCCCCCCTGCCTCGTGCCTCCCTCGGGCACCGTCTCGCGTGAATTTTTCCTCCCATATTCACCGAATATTCCAAAAATAATCTCCGTCCGTTTTTATCCCGTTTGGACTCTGTTTGATATGGATTTTCTGCGAAACAAAAAACATGCAACAAACAGGGACTGGCACTAGGCACTGGATCAATATCTTAGTCCCAAAAATTATTTAAAAAGTTGCCAAAAGTATATGAAAGTTGTAGAATATTGGCATGGAACAATCAAAAATTATAGATACGACGGAGACGTATCACATAACAAGGGGAGGCCGGCCTGGCTCTTCACGAATGCGGCCGATATCATGAGGCTTCGCCCCGGCCTTGACCACAACCTCACGGTGATGGGGTACGCCCACTTCTGCCAGCGGCTCTTCCAGCTTGAATTCAACCGCGACGGCAAGGCCGTGAGGTCCGGCAAGGCCGTGAAGGCCAGCAAGGTCACCAAGGGGCCCTTGTTTGGGTTGCCGGCGGGGGTGGTCCCACTGAGCAATAACTCGCGCCGAAACAACATCATCACCATGATGCCGGAGTTCAACACGCACGGCCTCATCCCAAATTGGGTCGAGGCGCCGGAGGATCAAGTGCAGGAGTTCTTTGACACCCTGGAGGAGAAGTACGTCCGCGATGAGCCGCGTCTCATCCAGGACACCACCCAGGCAGAGCTGGACTACATCGCCGCCAGGGCAGCAGAGGACAAAGCCGCGGCGGCCAAAGAGGAGAGGGAGCTCGCCCAATGGGCGGAGTCCGCTGGGGAGGCCAGCAGCGCCGGCACGAGGGCCCCTCTTATTGAAGACGATGATGATGAGCCATCGGAGGAGGAGGAGGAGGAGGAGGGGGAGGAGGAGGAGGCCGAGGCCATCGACCCTCCAGCCATGGGGAGAGGGCAAGTCCTGTGGCGGGCCGTGCAACCCCGGCATGCCCAGGAGACGTCCACGCACCAAACGAGGGCCGCGGCGGCGAAGAAATTGGTGAAGGCCGCTATGGCGAAGAAGAAAGCATCTGCCTCTTCTTCGTCCAAGCGTTCCCCAACTCCACCTGCTTCCCCTCCTCCTGCAGGTGCTGACACGGAGGTCTTATTCAACCTCGGGTCTCTTAGCCCGAAGAGGAAGAGGAAGGCAGTGGAAGAAGAAGCGAAGGATGAGTAAGTGCTTCGACTTTTGTCATCTCCGTCCCTTCGGACCGTGCTTCTTTTCTTGACATGTCTTCATCTAGGCAGGGATGCGGAGACACTGGCCCAGAGGGTGAAGAGGGCCAGGTCCTCGGCAAGCGGCCAGCCCCCGGCAGGCACTTCCGGTACACCACTGGTGGTGTTGAGCAGTCTGGACAGCAGCCCCCGGCACAGCCCCTAGCGTAAGCTCATCACCCTCCCCTCGTCAACGTGTGTCGGGGGTATGATTCTTGGCACTGACCTTGGCGTGATCGCAGGAGGAGGACAACAGCAGGAGGATCCACTGAGGGCTACCCCCAACACGCTGCCTCCGTCAACCACGCCACCCCGAGGGGTGTCCCCGGCAAGGGCGCCAAGCACCGAGCCCATGCACACGGAGGATGAGGAAGCAAGCTTGGGCACTGGTGGCCACACCTCGGCGCCGGATGTTGGCGGGGAGGGGGCCTCTTCTTCCCAGGCTGACACGGGTAAGCCACTTGCCTTCCGTCCCTGTTCTTTTTCTCTTCTTTCTGAATCTTGGTCTTGGCTTCGCTTCATCCCCTTCTCGATATCCAGATCCTCCGTCGGCGGGCCAGGAGGACATGGACACCGTCATCGAGGATGTCTCCAAGTCCGCCGAGGCGGAGGCCGAGAAGATCGCCACCGAGGAGGCCGCCAAGGGTGCTGCTGAGGACGCCGCCAAGGGGCCTGCCGGGGATCCTGGCATGGCTACTGCCGAGGAGGCCGACAAGGGACCTACCGAGGAGGCCGGCAAGTCCGGTGCCGAGGAGGAGGTGGTCGATGACCAGCCTTCCTCCTCTACTGCCTCTGGCTCCGGCAGGTATCTGAAGGTGAGCGACGATCTTTTCGTCCACCTTCCAGGGGCGTCAAGCTCCAGGGCTCCCATCGAGGGAGAGGTGTTCGATGAGGAGGTGCTTGCCGCCGCCGGGCTCGAGGTCATCAACGAGCCAAGCGCCGGTGGCGATGGTTCTCCGGAGGAGCGGCTGAGGGAGTCCTGGACTAAGGGGTCCTCGGGCTTCCGGCCTGTTATCTATTGGGCCAGACTGATGGGCTGTGAAGACATGAAGGCTGAAGACTGTACCTGAGTCCGGATTGGACTCTCCTTGGCGTGGAAGGCAAGCTTGGCAACCGACTATGAAGATTCCTTCTTATGTAACCGACTCTATGTAAACCCTAGATCCCCCCCGGTGTCTATATAAACCGGAGGGGTTAGTCCGGAAGGGGCATATTCATTACCATAGTCATATAGGCTAGGCTTCTAGGGTTTAGCCTTCACGATCTCGTGGTAGATCAACTCTTGTAACACTCATATCCATCAATATCAATCAAGCATGACGTAGGGTATTACCTCCATAGAGAGAGCCCGAACCTGGGTAAACATCGTGTCCCCTGCCTCCTGTTACCATCGATCCTAGATGCACAGTTCGGGACACCCTACCCGAGATCCGCCGGTTTTGACACCGACATTGGTGCTTTCATTGAGAGTTCCACTATGCCATCTACGAAAGGTTCGATGGCCCCTTCAATTGTCTATAGCGACGCTGTCCAAGGAGAAACCTTCCTCCCCAGACAGATTTTCATGTTTGACGGCTTCGTACTGTGGGCCAACTCGCTTGGCCATCTGGAGCAGATTGATAGCTACGCCCCTGGCCATCAGGTCAGATTTGGAAGCTTGAACTACATCACGGATATCTGTGGAGACTTGATTTTCAATGGATTTGAGACCGCAGCGATCGCTCCCCCTCGCTCCGATGAACATAACTTAAATCTGTCATCGGATGACATCCAGGGGATGGTCCCTGTTGCTGCAACGGCCTTAGAACCGGAGCAGATCGTGCCATCCGAAGCCATAGAGTCCCCGGCGTTGGAGCCGCACACGGACTCGGCACCTCGCGATATTTGCGCCAATAGAACTCCGGATTCGTCTCCGGCTATAAGTCCCGGACTGGGTACGCCTACGGACACCAAGCTGGATCGTTTATCGATTTTCAAATTTAGCGCCGCAGACATCTTCCAGCACTCACCTTTGGGTGATGTGCTAAACTCTTTAAAGAACTTGTCCTTGGAGAAGGACTCACAGCCGAACTATGTTCGGTTCGAGCCAGAGGCTGATGATGGGAAATTTTGTTTCCCACCCGCCACCCACTTCATAGCCACTGTCGATGATTTAACTGACGTGCTCGATTACGGCTCTAAAGACATCGACGGTATGGACGACGATGCCGACCAGGTGCAAGGACAAAACCCGCCATTTACTGGACATTGGACGGCCACCTCTTCGTACGATGTGTACATGGTCGACACACCTAAAAAAGCTAGCGATGATGACAAAGGAGATCTAGTTGCGAATAAACCTTCTGAGACACAGTCCAAGTGTCGGCGCCCTAAACGCTGCTCTAAGCCTCGTCTCTCAAATGACGGAAATACTGGCACCAGAGAGAATAGTACTCCCGGTGATGCCAAAAACAACGAAGACCCTGTCGGGGCTGCATCCGAACAGGAGGAACAAGACAATGGGCAAGATAACCCTGATAATCAGACCATGCCCAATGACCCAGACGATGATAGTTATCGTCCAGTCTCTGAGGATGATGAGAGCCTCGGAAATGAGGACTTCAGCGTGCCTGAGGCACCCCTTGAGCAGGAGCGCTTCAAGCGCCAGCTAATAGCCACCGCAAGAAGCCTGAAGAAGAAGTAGCGGCAGCTTCAAGTTGACCAAGACCTACTCATTGATAGGTGGACTGATGTCCTGGCAGCCGAAGAATATGGCCTTAAGCGCCCAGCCAAGAGTTACCCAAAGCGTAGACTGCTACCTCAGTTCGACGAGGAGGCACCAAATCCCATACCTCCCTCACGCAATGCGGACCGACCACCACGCGGTCGGGATAGTGTGACGGACCGACCACCCCGCGGCCGGGATAAAGCAGCAACTCAGGCCGAACAACAGCCCGCCCCACCACCTCGCAAAAACAGGGACATAACAGCTCGGGACCATACATACGACCTTCGGCAGGAGCTGGACAGTAGAGTAGAACACACCAGATCAATCTACGTATCGCAAGGACGCTTCCCGACTCGGGATGACGGCTACTTATTCGGGCATGACAAACCTAGTCACACCCGGGCCGATAACCGCAGACACACTCCATCGGAAGTGCGCCATGATGAGGCCTGATATAGAGTTGCCGCACACCCTCTCTGCTTCACAGATGAGGTGCTGGATCACGAATTCCCTAAGGGGTTCAAGCCCGTCAATATTGAATCATACGACGGAACAACCGACCCCGCAGTATGTATTGAGGACATTATTCTCCACATCCACATGGCCCGTGGAGACAACCTCCACGCCATCAAATACCTCCCACTGAAACTCAAAGGGCCAGCTAGACACTGGCTGGATAGCCTGCCCGAGAATTCCATCGGCAGCTAGGAGGACCTGGAAGAGGCCTTTCTTGACAACTTCCAAGGTACATATGACCGGCAACCCGATGCCGATGACTTAAGCCACATAGTTCAACAACCTGGAGAATCAGCCAGAAAATTCAGGACTAGGTTCCTAACCAAAAAGAACCAGATCATTGACTGTCCGGATGCCGAAGCCCTAGCGGCCTTTAAACACAGCATCCGTGACGAATGGCTAGCACACGACCTCGGCCAAGAAAAGCCGAAGTCCATGGCAACCCTTACGACACTCATGACCCGCTTTTGCACGAGAGAGGACAACTGGCTGGCTCGTAGCAAAAACCCAGCCAGCGAGATAGGCCCCTCGGAGGCCAAGAACAGCTCCGGAAAGATTCGGCGCAACAGACACAAACGCCGAAGCAATGGCGACAACACCGATGACACCACCGTTAACGTCGGATTCAGCGGCTCCAAGTCCGGACAGCGAAAGAAGCCCTACAAAAGGAACAGCGAGGGACCATCCAGCCTGCATCGCATACTCGATCGTCCATGCCAGATACATGGTACCCCAGACAAACAAGCCAATCACACCAACAGACACTGTTGGGTTTTCAAACAGGCTGGCAAGTTAAATGCCGAAAACAAAGAAAAGGGATCACAAAGTGAGGACGAGCACGAAGACCCTGGCAGCTGAACACCGGAGGGCAGAAGAAATTTTCCCCTCAAGTCAAAATGGTGAACATGATATACGCTACACACATCCCCAAAAGGGAGGGCAAGCGAGCACTTAGGGACGTCTACGCGCTAGAGCCAGTCGCCCCAAAATTCAATCCATGGTCGTCATTCTCGATCACCTTCGATCGTCGAGATCATCCAACTAGTACCCGGCATGGCGGTTCAGCCGCACTGGTCCTCGACCCAATCATCGACGGATTTCACCTAACACGAGTCCTAATGGACGGCGGTAGCAGCCTCAACCTGCTCTATCAGGATACAGTGCGGAAGATGGGCATTAATCCCTCACGAATCAAACCCACAAAGACTACCTTTAAAGGAGTCATACCAGGCGTTGAGGCCCGCTGCATGGGCTCAATCACGCTAGAGGTGGTCTTCGGTTCCCCGGACAACTTCCGAAGCGAGGAGTTAATCTTCGATATCATCCCCTTCCGCAGTGGCTACCACACACTACTCAGACGAACCGCGTTTGCTAGATTCAACACGGTACCACACTATGCTTATCTCAAGCTGACGATGCCCGGTCTGCGCGGTGTCATAACAGTCAACGGAAACACAGAACGCTCCCTCCGGACAGAGGAGCACTCCGCCGCCCTAGCAGTAGAGGTACAAAGCGGCCTTCTCAAGTAGCATCATAGTCTGGCTGCCGAGCGCATGGACTTCATTAAGAGGGTCCGGACTACACTGCAACAGGACAACGCGGCTCGTCAAGAGCTTGATTAGCAATTCGGCCTCCACCCCAATCCCGATGAGGTAGTGGCATTCATACCACATGTCCATAACTACGCACTCAAAATTCCATGGGCATCGACGGAGGCACAAGCTATCCCGGGATCCACAATTCGGCCAGACCGATCCCGGACAGACATATAACTTTACTGTCTCCTTTTCCCTTGTTTCAGGTTTCTCCTGTGGGGGCCTCCTTCGACGGCCTGATTAACGACCCCGTCAAAGGACAAACACACCGGATTGACACGGAGCAAAGGCGTACATGGGAAGCCCTAGAGGCTAACCGTTTTTCAGGACCCACGCGCAGTCCGCCTTCGGGTATGGCATGTCAAATAGCCGGTTGCTTATTGCATTATTTTGTACCAATGTGCTTGGACGCATTAACCCAACTATAATGGAAACAGTTCATGATCCAAGTTCAAGGGCTCCAGATCCTATCTCTGTTCTCCCTCTGTTTTCCTTTATATTACTTATTTCCTAGCAGCCGTACACCCTAGTACGTTTCATATTTTCCAGGGGCTCCCCATCGCCCCACGATACGGCAACAAAGTCCGAACAATCCCTAAAGATAAGTTCGGCACCCCGAATTTAGCATTATATGCATTGGCTCCGAATCATGTCTTTGGTCAATAGTTGGGTTGTCCGGCTCTTGTGCTTGCTACCCTACGTTCCTCTAAATTGGCTAGGGTAGTAAAGGGAGAACTACTGCGATTGTGCCCTGGCCTTGACCAGATAAGCACCTCAGTAGAGAAAGCCGAAAACTGGCTGTCATGATACGGCGAGAGCCGGTCAGCTGTTTGAGGGTCACAAATCATTGGAGATTTTTTCCGCATTATGCGAAAGATCGGCACTTCCCGATCAGATGCTAACAGCACCCTAGTTCGAACGAGGGGCTGCACCTACACTTTATTATAAAACTCCTATGGCTAAGTGAGGGTGTTTAAGCCATACAGTCTGATTGCCTTGTTCGTTGCGCTAAACAACTCCTTCAAGGACCATATAATTGGATCAAGATTGTTTAGATTCCATCCTGAACACCTCCATACTACCTACATGAGGGCAGAAGCCGACGACTGGCCAACCCTCAGATTACGTACAACATGGCCGCACAGGAGGAAACAATTCAAAGCATAACAATATTACATTACAAAACAGGCTCTTTCCCATAATACAAGGCAAAGGTAACATGAATACATTTATTCAAATACAATGTCATGCGAAAATTATGCTGCCGCAAGGCGAGAACCCTCCAAGACATCCGCAAAATAACGTTCGGGTGTGCAGTGTTCCTTGCCCTCCGGTGGCCCTCTGGTCACCTCGACGGTGTCCATCTTCGCCCACCACATCTTGCAACGGGCGAAGGCCATGCGTGCACCTTCAATGCAGGCCGAGCGCTTGACGACGTCCAGCCGAGGACAGGCGTTCACCATCCGCCTCACGAGTCCGAAGTAGCTGCTTGGCATAGCCTCGGCTGGCCATAGCCGGATTATGAAATCCTTCATGGCTAGTTCGGCTACCCTATGCAGCTCCACCAGCTGTTTCAGCTGATCGGTGAAGGACACGGGATGCTCTGGCACTGCATTCTGCGACCAGAATAGCTTCTCCGTAGAACCCCCTCCTTCGGCTCGGTAGAACTCCGCGGCGTCTGATACACTGCGGGGTAAATCCGCAAAAGCTCCTAGGGAACTCCGAACCCGGGTTAGTAAAAGGTACTGCTTCTCCGCATAGTTGCTTTGCATCTTAAATGCCTTACCCGCCGTGATCTTCTTGGCCTCCTGGATCTCCTGGAGGGCAGCCTGGGCCTCATTCCGTGCGGTCTCCGCGCTCTGACGAGCCTTCGCGAGTTCGGTCCCTTGAACCGATGCATCATGCTCCAAGGCTTCACATTTCTTGACCGCATCCTGGAGCTCCTGCTGGATTTCTTTGAGCCGGGCCTTGGACTTCTTACGGGCGGCTTGCTGCTGGACAACCTTCTCCTCGGCCTCGCCCAGGGCTTTCTTCAGGGCCTCGACCTCGGTCGCGGCTCCTGCACATATTACGATACATTGGTCAATATACAACCCCTATCCTTTCTAAACACACAGCAAGTCGTCACTCACCTTGCTTCTCCTGGAGCCGAACCTTAACCTCGCTGAGCTCGTTCTCGGTCCGCTCCAGCCTCTGCCTCAGCTCAGAGACTTCGGCAGCATGGGAGGTCGCGGCCAATAGCGACGCCTACTTATTCATACATATTATGTTAGTCTCCTACAATAGAAGATTGATCCTCTGTCCGGTTCTTCTTGCTGAACACCGGATAGTGTCTCAGGGGCTACTGGCTACACGGGGTTTTTCTCTTTCTTACCTCGAAACCTGTCAACAGGCTGCTGTAGGCTTCATTCAGTCCACTCTTGGCAGACGGAATCTTCTCGATCACCGCACCCATAAGGACACGGTGCTCGTCCACGACAGAGGCGCCTCGAAGCGCCTCCATCAGGTTATCCAGCGCCCCTGGATGGACAAGGGCCACCGGTGGAAGCGGCGCATCCCCCTCCTTCAAAGGGGGCTGCTCACCCGACTCCAGAGCCATATGGGCCTCCGGAATCGTATTCGACTGAGAGCCAAATTGGATACGGCCCTCTACGCCAATCTCCATGGGGATCGGCTCCCCCATGTGTCCAGCAGTGGAGGTCTCGCCTTGTGGCGCCTCCCGGACAGCGTCCTAGGCTCCTTCCCGGTTCGGAGCGGTCCTCCAGGATAACACTTCGATGTTGTCCCTGGCCCCGGGGGAATAAGCAGGTGGTGGTGACATGCTCGCCATCTTCGACGGAGCCGACGAACCTCCAGATGTGGATTGCTGGATAAGGTCGTGGGCCGGACTACAATAGCACAATTAACTATGTCATGATAATGAAGAGAAAGGGCCAGATGTGCGCATGAGCCAGCCGTGTCACTTACAATGTGGCCTGGGGCTTAGTGCGGGGGCGTCTCTCCGGACTGCTATCAACGTCCCACGCAGTGTTGATCGCTGGGACGCTCTTCCCCTTCTTGGGCGTGTCCGCCTCCGGATGCGCCGAAGCCGCCCTCTTCTTCTTCCTCTCCTCAGGGGGAGGGTTGTTTTCCTCCTCCTCCTCTTCCTCGCTGTTGTCCTCAGGGACAGAGGAATGGGCTTCGTCGTCTTTGGATGTCACATCCGAAGTGCCCTTGCGACGGGGGCCACCCTTGGCCTTCTTCTCTCGATGGGGGCCACCCTTATAAGGCGCCAGCACCAGCATCTTCACTAGATGCACGATGACCGGTTCTTCAGGCAGCGGAGCCGGACACTGTATCCGCTTCGCCCTCTCCATTCAGTCCTGGAAATGCAATGATAAGCTTAGACATCATCCTTGAAACGATTAAGTTGGGGATACATCAAAAAATAGCATACCTCACTGGCGAGGTGTTTATCATCGTGACCACGGTCCGAATCCGTGGCCGGTGGCTTCTCGTTGCCCTTAAAGAGCAACTTCCATACGCCTTCATGAGTAGTCTCGAAGAGCCTCACCAGAGTCTGATCCTTCTTTGGGTTGAACTCCCACAGAGGACGGCTTCGGCGCTGGCACGGAAGGATCCGGTGAACCAACATCACCTGGATCACATCAACGAGCTTGACTTTCTTGGTTGACATGCTCTGAACGCGCGTCTGTAGCGCTATCACCTCATCAAGGGAACCCCAGTTCAGACTCTTCTCGACCCAGGAGGTGAGTCACGTGGGAGCGCCGGAGCGGAATTCGGCAGCTGCGGCCCAGGTGGTGCCGCGAGGTTCTGTGATGTAGAACCACTGCTTCTGCCACTCCTTCATTGTCTCCACAAAAGTGCCTTTGGGCCAGGATACGTTGGACAACTTGCTCACCATAGCTCCTCCGCACTCCGCGTGCTGGCCTTCCACCACCTTCGGCTTCATGTTGAAGACTTTGAGCCACAGCCCGAAGTGGGGTTGGATGCAGAGGAAGGCCTCACACACGACGATAAACACCGAGATGTTGAGAAAGGAATTCGGGGACAGATCATGGAAATCTATCCCGTAATAATACATCAGCCCGCGGATGAAAGGGTGGAGTGGAAAACCTAGCCCGCGGAAGAAATGGGGGAGGAACATGATGTCTACTACACAACCTTCTTCTTGTAGACGTTGTTGGGCCTCCAAGTGCAGAGGTTTGTAGGATAGTAGCAAATTTCCCTCAAGTGGATGACCTAAGGCTTATCAATCCGTGGGAGGCGTAGGATGAAGATGGTCTCTCTCAAACAACCCTACAACCAAATAACAAAGAGTCTCTTGTGTCCCCAACACACCCGATACAATGGGAAATTGTATAGGTGCACTAGTTCGGCGAAGAGATGGTGATACAAGTGCAATATGGATGGTAGATATAGGTTTTTGTAATCTGAAAATATAAAAACAGCAAGGTAACTAATGATAAAAGTGAGCACAAACGGTATTGCAATGTGTTGAAACAAGGCCTAGGGTTCATACTTTCACTAGTGCAAGTTCTCTCAACAATAATAACATAATTGGATCATATAACTATCCCTCAACATGCAACAAAGAGTCACTCCAAAGTCACTAATAGGGGAGAACAAACGAAGAGATTATGGTAGGGTACGAAACCACCTCAAAGTTATCCTTTCTGATCGATCTATTCAAGAGTCCGTAGAAAAATAACACGAAGCTATTCTTTCCATTCAATCTATCATAGAGTTCGTACTAGAATAACACCTTAAGACACAAATCAACCAAAACCCTAATTTCACCTAGATACTCCAATGTCACCTCAAGTATCCGTGAGTATGATTATACGATATGCATCACACAATCTCAGATTCATCTATTCAACCAACACAAAGAATTTCAAAGAGTGCCCCAAAGTTTCTACCGGAGAGTCAAGACAAAAACGTGTGCCAACCCTATGCATAAGTTCACGAGGTCACGGAACTCGCAAGTTGATCACCAAAACATACATCAAGTGGATCACGTGATATCCCATTGTCACCACAGATAAGCACATGCAAGACATACATCAAGTGCTCTCAAATCCTTAAAGACTCAATCCGATAAGATAACTTCAAAGGGAAAACCCAATTCATCACAAGGGAGTAGAGGGGGAGAAACATCATAAGATCCAACTATAATAGCAAAGCTCGCGATACATCAAGATCGTACCACCTCAAGAACACGTGAGAGAGAGAGATCAAACACATAGCTACTGGTACATACCCTCGGCCCCGAGGGAGAACTACTCCCTCCTCGTCATGGAGAGCGTCGGGATGATGAAGATGGCCACCGGAGAGGGATTCCCCCCTCCGGCAGGGTGCCGGAACGGGTCTACATTCGTTTTTCGTGGCTACGGAGGCTTCTCGCGGTGCAACTCCCGATCTATTCTGTTCCTCGATGTTTTTAGGGTATATGGACATATATAGGCGAAAGAAGTCGGTCAGGGGAGCCACGAGGGGCCCACGAGGGTGGGGGGCGCGCCTCCCTGCCTCGTGGCCTCCTCGAAGCTTCCCTGACGTCTACTCCAAGTCTCCTGGATTGCTTCCATTCCAAAAATAACTCTCCCGAAGGTTTCTTTCCGTTTGGACTCCGTTTGATATTCCTTTTCTTCGAAACACTGAAATAGGCAAGAAAACAACAATTTGGGTTGGGCCTCCGTTTAATAGGTTAGTCCCAAAAATAATATAAAAGTGTTTAGTAAAGCCCATAAACATCCAAAACAGATAATATAATAGCATGAAACAATCAAAATTATAGATACGTTGGAGACGTATCAGAACACTACCCTATCGTTGGGCTTCGACGTGGGGACGACTTATCCCTCGATCGGCAGGTGGTGAGTGATCTCCTTCGCCAAATATCCGTCCGCCCGAAGCTCCGTAATGTTCTCCTCCTTGACGGAGGAGACCATCCACTTGTCCTGACCTCTGGATCCGTACATGGTTACTTGGGTGGAAAGGAGATGAGAACTTGGGCGCTGGAGCTCGAGATTGGAAAGGCGAAGACAGAGAGAGGGCCTAAGAGAGGAAGAGGGAATCCTTATCCCCTTATAAAGGCAAAGAATATTGAACGCCTCCTCACTTTCCTTAAGATTCACATATTCCCAAGGGCTATATAAACGGCACGGTTGGGTTACCCACGCCCGTATTGATGAGAATCCCATAATAAGGGGCATGATCTCTACTTCGACAAGACGTGCCAATGGCAACCGCGTCTCAAAACGTCGAGGGACAGACGAAAAACGGTCCGAAATTATGACCGTACAGACGTGATGTCATATTGCAAAAGTTGTCAGTGGATTAGACTCATGTAAATATATATATATTCTCTCTACGATTGTGTATGGTGTGTATGACAAGTCCGAATACTATCATCACATTCGAAGACTATCTTAAAGTTCGGATAGAAGGGAACCCGCCTTGCAATGCCGAAAACAATATGCGCGCCGAACTCCTCGTCATTGAAGCCAGGTGCAGGGGCTACTTAGGGAGTCCTGGACTAAGGGGTCCTCGGGCGTCCGGCCTGTTATCTATTGGGCCGAACTGATCGACTGTGAAGACATGAAGGCCGAAGACTGTACCTGAGTCCGGATTGGACTCTCCTTGGCGTGGAAGGCAAGCTTGGTGACCGACTATGAAGATTCCTTCTTATGTAACGGACTCTATGTAAACCCTAGATCCCCCTAGTGTCTATATAAACCGGAGGGGTTAGTCCGGAAGGGGCATATTCATTACCATAGTCATATAGGCTAGGCTTCTAGGGTTAGCCATCACGATCTCGTGGTTGATCAACTCTTGTAACACTCATATCCATCAATATCAATCAAGCAGGACGTAGGGTATTACCTCCATAGAGAGGGCCCGAACCTGGGTAAATATCGTGTCGCCTGCCTCTTGTTACCATCGATTCTAGACGCACAGTTCGGGACCTCCTGCCTGAGATCCGCCGGTTTTGACACCGACAGCGGCTTCTCCAGGCCATGGGCGTCAGCTTTCGGAAGATCCAGGCGCTCCATCGCGCCCGCCTGGACAGGGCCAAGTCCAGGATGGCAACGATGGACAAGGCGGAGGCGGACCTCAAGGGACGCGTCGCCAAGGCACAAACTTGGTTCTGCCAAGCTTGTGAGGAGCTGAAGGCCGCCCAGGGCAAGCTGGCCAAGCGCGAGGTGGAGCTCACCATGAAGCGGGCCGACATCGAGAAGGCCCAGGAGACGGCGAAGAACCTAACCGCCGAAGCCAAGGCCGCTCGAATCCAGCACCAGGCTGTGCTGAACTCCCAGGAGGAGGACCTTGCAACGCGTGAGGAGAAGCTTGCCGCAACGCTCTGCGGCAAGGACGAGGAGGTGGAGAAGCTCGTCGTGCAGCGGACCCAAGAGCTGGAGCAGAGGCACAGGGACGCACTCAATGCCCAGGCTCTAGTTCATGCCAGCAGGGTGAAGGAGCTGGAGGTGGAGTGGGACGGGCTGAAGGACTAGGTCCTAAAGCTGTCCAAGGAGAAGGGCACGCTCAACGGTGACCTAGTTGAGGCGCAGGGCGTAGTCCTCGACAAGGCCGGGCAGCTCTCCGAGGCCAACAACTCCATCAGAGACCTCAAGCTGAAGCTGGAGGGTCTCGAGGGAATGCTCTCAGAGGCCAAAGCCCGGGAGGACATCCTGGCCAAGGATCTGGAGGCTGAGAGGCAGCTATGGAAGAATGAAGCCGCCAACCACAAGGATTTTGTGGAAGGCGAGAACCGCTGGATCGAGCGCCTCGAAGGCGTCGCCGGCAGGATCACCACGCAGCTGGCTACCATGGGAGGTATACCCCGGAGCGCAACGCGAGTCCCAATGCCAAGCTGACCATCTTCTTCGAGGGCATCCTCGGGGCCCTGGAGCAGCTCCACTCCAATCGGGCGGCCTCCCTGGCCAATGAGTCCCGGAGGCTTTGCCGAGGTGCCATGACCAAGGTTCTCACCAAGGTAGAGCACTGGAACCCCAACCTCGACTTTGACGCCGCGCTGGAGAGCTTGTCAGAGAATGCAGACCTCGCGACGCTCAAGGAGCGTATCAAGCCCATCATCAGTCGCATCGGCGTAATCGAGAGGGTGGAGGGCCAGCGCCGAGATTAGGCACCCCGTTTCTCATTGCCGCTGCAGGTTCGTGGCCAAGACAATTTATATCTTTAGTTAGAACCGCAGCAACAATTGATGTAATATAACTCTGTGGTACTTTTGAAACGATGCATGTTATTGTCCTATTTGATCCCCCTTGTATGTCCATCCTACATTAATCGGGTAGGCTTGTTGATACATCTCCAACGTATCTATAATTTTTGATTGCTCCATGCTATTATATTATCTATTTTGGATGTCAATGGGCTTTATTTTACACTTTTGTATCATTTTTGGGACTAATCTACTAAACGGAGGCCCAACCCAAATTGTTGTTTTTTTTGCCTATTTTAGGGTTTCGAAGAAAAGGAATATCAAACGGAGTCCAAACGAAATGAAACCTTCGGGAACATGATTTTCTCAACAAACGTGATCCAGGAGACTTGGAGTGGGCGTCAAGAAACAACGGAGGAAGCCACGAGGCAGGGGGCGCGCCTACCCCCCTGGGCGCCCCCTCCACCCTCGTGGGCCCCCCGTTGCTCCACTGATGTACTTCTTCCTTCTATATATATCCACGTACCCCCCCCCCAAACATCCAGGGGCACCACTGAAACCTAATTCCACCCCTGCAACCTTCTGTACCCAAGAGATCCCATCTTGGGACCTTTTTCGGAGCTCCGCCGGAGGGGGCATTGATCACGGAGGGCCTCTACATCAACTCCATGGCCTCTCCGGTGATGTGTGAGTAGTTTACTTCAGACCTACGGGGCCATAGTTATTAGCTAGATGGCTTCTTCTCTCTCTTTGGATCTCAATACAAAGTTCTCCTTGATATTCTTGGAGATCTATTCAATGTAATCTTCTTTTGCGGTGTGTTTGTCGAGATCCGATGAATTGTGGGTTTATGATCCAGTTTATCTATGAACAATATTTGAATCTCCTCTGAATTCTTTTATGTATGATTGGTTTATGTTTGCAAGTCTCTTCGAATTATTAGTTGGGTTTGGCCTACTAGATTGATCTTTCTTGCAATGGGAGAAGTGCTTAGCTTTGGGTTCAATCTTGCGGTGTTCGATCCCAGTGACAGAAAGGGAACCGAGACGTATTGTATTGTTGCCATCGAGGATAAAAAGATGGGTTTTATATCATATTACATGAGTTTATCCCTCTACATCATGTCATCTTCCTTAAAGCATTACTCTATTCTTATGAACTTAATACTCTAGATGCATGCTGGATAGCGGTTGATGTGTGGAGTAATAGTAGTAGATGCACAATCATTTCGGTCTACTTGTCTCGGACGTGATGGCTATATACATGATCATACCTAGATATTCTCATAATTATTCGCTTTTCTATCTATTGCTCGACAGTAATTCGTTCACCCACCATAATACTTATGCTCTTGAGAGAAGCCACTAGTGAAACCTATGGCCCCCGAGTCTATCTTCCATCATATTAATCTTCCAATACTTAGTTATTTCCTTTGCTATTTATTTTACTTTGCATCTTTGTTTCTCTTTATCATAAAAATACCAAAAATATTATCTTATCATATCTATCAGATCTCACTCTCGTAAGTGACCGTGAAGGGATTGACAAACCCTTTATCGCATTGGTTGCGTGGTTCTTATTTGTTTGTCTAGGTGCGTGGGACTTGAGCGTGATCTGTGTGACGCCCTCGATTCAATCGTACACTAATCATACATGCAAATGTGTACGATCAAGATCAAGGACTCACGGGAAGATATCACAACACAACTCTAGACACAAATTAAAATAATACAAGCTTTATATTACAAGCCAGGGGCCTCGAGGGATCGAATACATAAGCTCGAATACATAAGAGTCAGTGGAAGCAACAATATCTGAGTATAGACATAAGTTAAACAAGTTTGCCTTAAGAAGGCTAGCACAAAAGCAACAACGATCGAAAAGGCAAGGCCTCTTGCCTGGGAGCCTCCTAACTACTCCAAGTCGTCAGTGCCCGTCATGTAGTAGTAGGCACCCTCGGTGTAGCAGTAGTCATCAGTGGTGTCGTATGGCTCCTGGGATCCGTCATCTGGTCGCAACAATCGGGTATGGAGGAAAAGAGGTAGCAAAGCAGCCGTGAGTACTCATCCATAGTACTCGCAAGACTTACATCAGATCTAAACTAAGTATGCATCTGTATCAAAGGAAATGGGCTGTATCTATTGACTAAACTGCAGAATGCCAGAATAGAGGAAAGACCTAGTCCTAGCGATGTCTATCATCTTCTGGAAACCACCATCTTGTAGCAACAGGAGGGAGTAGAGTAGCATAAAGTAAAGTAGCAGTAGTGTTATCAACCTCGGCCAGAGATCCTTTCTCGACTCCGTGCGAGAAAGCAATCCCAGAGCCATACTATCCATTCATCATAACCATGTCTCATATCCATTTCTCGTCTCAAGTATCCAGTTCTAGTTGTATCGATCGGGATACAACTCCAAGTGTCCGTTACCGTAGGACAGGCTATCGATAGATGTTTTCTTCCCTGCAGGGGTGCACCAACTTACCCACGACGCTCGATTAACTTTGGCCAGACACACTTTCCTGGGTCATGCCCGGCCTCGGCCAAACAATACACCGCAACCCGGCCTAGGCTTAATAGAGGGATCAGCACGCCAGACTAAACCTATGCCCCCAGGGGTCATGGGCCATCTCTCCGGGAACTCCTGCACTCGATGGTAACTCTGCAGAGCCGTACAACTAGGGGGGTGATGTGCAGTGTCAGGGCCTGGACGTCGATCACATTGATCGAGTCATCGAAACATAAAGCGAGGCAACTGGGACAAGGTGGGGTCACTAATGGATCTCTAACCAACCTATACTAAGCAGTTTAGGATAAGCAGGTAAGGTATGAAAGCAGGTAAAAAACAGGCTATGCATCAGAGTAGGGTCATACGGAAAATAGTAGCAGTTCTAATGCAAGCATGAGAGGGAAAGAAATGGGCGATATCGGAATGCTCAAGGAGGGTTTGCTTGCCTGGAAGCTCTGTTGAAAAAGAAGTGTCGTCAACGTAGTCGATCACAGGGGCGGCATCAGTCTCGGGGTATACCGGAGAGAAGAGGGGTAAGAAACAATTAATATAAGCAAACAAAGCATCACAAAGCATAACATGGCAATACGCGATGCTAGGGGTGACCTAACGCTATACGAGGTGATTCCAGTGAAGGGGGGAAACAACCGGGAAAGTATTCCCGGTGTTTCACGTTTTCGAACAGACGAACCGGAGGGGGAAAGTTGCATGTTCGCTATGCTAGGGATGTGTGGTGGACGAACGGGTTGTGTTTCCGGATTCGTCTCGGCGTTCTGAGCAACTTTCATGTACAAAGTTTTTTCATCCGAGCTTCGGTTTATTTTAGATGATTTTTAAAAGATTTAATCATTTTTAGGATTTATTTAATTATTTTAATTCAACATTATCCAAAACAGTGCACGCTGACGTTAGCATGATGTCAGCAGTCAACGGAGGCGTTGACTGGTGAACTGACGTGTGGGTCCCGTTCGTCATTGACTGTTTAGGTTGATTAGGGGTTTAGGTTAAACTAATTACTCTTTAATTAAACTAACATGTTAATTATATTAATTAAATAGGATTAATTAAATTAATTAATTTAATTAATTAATTAACTAAATTTATTATTGTTTTTATTTATTTATTTATATATGTTTATAAGAGAACAGGGGGGTGTGGGCCCCTGTGGTCAGTGGCCCATTGGGGCCAACCGGGCGACGGGCGAGACGGGTGCGGGCGGGGCGTAGCCTGCTGTAACACCCACGATGCGGCTATATCTCCCACGTGTCGGAGCACGACTTAGAGGCATAACCGCATAGTAGGCATGTCGCAAGAGGGGTAATCTTTACACATCCCATGTACTGAATAAGAAAGGGATAAAGAGTTGGCTTACAATCTTCACTTCACACAATACATGAATATAGCATTACAACATGCAGAATACAAACAAGGTCCGACTACGGAACCAAAATAAAAGAAGACTACCCCTAATGCAAAAGATCCCCGATCGCCCCGACTGGGCTCCACTACTGATCAACTGAAACGGACAACACAACAAACATGATCTTCATCGAGCTCCTCCTTGAGCTCGGTTGCGACACCTGCACTGGTATCACCGGCACCTGAAACTGTTTGGAAGTATCTGTGAGCCACGAGGACTCAGCAATCTCACACCCGCGAGATCAAGACTATTTAAGCTTATGGGTAGGAAAAGGTAGTGAGATGGAGCTACAGCAAGCACTAGCATATATGGTGGCTAACTTACGCAAATGAGAGCGAGAAGAGAAGCAAAGCACGGTCATGAACTAGAAGTGATCGAGAAGTGATCCTGAAACTACTTACGTTCAGGCATAACACAAGAACCGTGTTCACTTCCCTGACTCCGCCGGAAAGGGACCATCACAGCTACACACGTGGTTGATGCATTTTAATTAAGTTAAGTGTCAAGTTCTCTACAACCGGATATTAACAAATTCCCATATGCCCATAACCGCGGGCACGACTTTCAAAAGTTCAAACCCTACAGGGGTGTTCCAACTTAGCCCATCACAAGCTCTCATGGTCAACGAAGGATATTCCTTCTCCCAGGAAGACCCGATCAGACTCGGAATCCCGGTTACAAGACAACTCGACAATGGTAAAACAAGACCAGCAAAGCCGCCCGATGTGCCGACAAATCCCGATAGGAGTCGCACGTATCTCGTTCTCAAGGCACACCTGATGAGCTAGACGTCGGGTTGGCATAGACCCTGGTTTCCCAGGGGGCGCCGGACATCGCTCAGGTTGGACCAACACTTAGAGAAGCACTAGTGTCGGTGTCAAAACCGGCGGATCTCAGGTAGGGGCTCCCGAACTGTGCGTCTAGGCCGGATGGTAACAGGAGGTAAAGGACACGAAGTTTTACCCAGGTTCGGGCCCTCTTGATGGAGGTAAAACCCTACGTCCTGCTTGATTAATATTGATGATATGGGTGTTACAAGAGTAGATCTACCACGGGATTAGAGAGGCTAAACCCTAGAAGCTAGCCTACGGTATGATTGTATGTTGTGATTGTTGTCCTACGGACTAAAACCCTTCGGTTTATATAGGCACTGGAGAGGGTTAGGGTTACACAAGGTCGGTTACAAAGGAGAAGATATCCATACACGTATTGCCTAGCTTGCCTTCCACGCCAAGTAGAGTCCCATCCGGACACGAGACGAAGTCTTCAATCTTGTATCTTCACACGACATCGCGCACCGGCTCCCAGATGAGGGACAGCTCATCCCCTCCCCCGAGCCCCATGAGAGGGTGGTATTCCTCACCCATTTCCTCCCCGGACTGGGATTCCCTCTCCATCCCTTCGTCCGGGGGCTCATGTTTTATTATGGTCTGGATTTCCATGATCTGGCCCCGAACTTCATCCTCAACATCTCGGTGTTTATCGTCGTGTGCGAGGCCTTCCTCCGCATCAAGCCCCACTTCGGCTTATGGCTGAAGACCTTCAATGTCAAGCCAAAGGTAGTGAGCGGCCGCCAGGCAGAGTGCGGAGGCACCATGGTGGGCAAGATTCCCAACATCACATGGCTCGAGGCAACCTTCATGGATACCATAAAGGGGTGGCAATCAGGGTGGTTCTATATCACCGAGCCGCGCGACCCCGCATGGGTAGCAGCCCCCGAGTTCCGATCTGGCATCCCCATGCGGCTCACCTCCTGGAAAGAGAAGGGCCTGTCCTGGGGTAATTCAAAAGAGCTGACCGGACTCCAGTCATGTATTCAGAACATGGTGGACAAGAAGCTCAAGCTTGTCAACATAGTCCAGGTTATGCTCGTCTGCCGGATACTCCCGTGCCAACAACGGGAGTTTACCTTGTGGGAGTTCAATCCGGCGCAGCACCGAACTCTGAACAGGCTCTTCGATACGACTCATGAAGATGCCTGGAGGGTGCTGTTCAAGAGCGCCGAGGTCCCTCCCCCCATTACTGAGGATCGCGGATTCAACACGAAGCGCCACGCTAGTGCGGTAAGTTGTTTTACCTTTCACAGGATACTTGTTTTCTGTATGGATTGACTCTATGTGGGATCTAAACTCTTGTGCCGTTAACAGGACTGGCAGAAGATGGCCGGACAAATCGACTGTCCGGCTCCCTTGGCCGAAGGCCCTGCAGACGCCCTTCTGGCGAAAATGTTGACTCCGGCCCCTTATAAGGTGCCGGAGAAGACCAAGAAGGCCAAGGGAGCTCGAAAGAGCTCCCGACGCCAGGCGTCGTCGGACTCACCGTCCGATGAGTCTGTGGCGCACTCTTCCCCCGAAGACGAGGAAGAGGAAGAAGAGGCTCCCCCACCGACTGGGAGACAAGAAAAGGAAGGCCGCCCCAACTGGGCAGGCCGGAGGGTCCAAGAAGGGAAGGACGCTCCTTCCGGACAGCTCTACCGCCGCCGACGAAAGTGAAGACGAGTGGTTGCCTAGGGCCAAGCCCCAGGGGAGATCGTAAGTATTCGGATACCAAAGTAACCCATAGGATTCCTTTGTCGCATTGCTTTCCCTAACGCCGAACTCAATTGTGCAGGCCGCCCCGAGCCAATATCGAGGTATCCTCGGACGGCTCCCTGGGCTCGTCGGACATGGATAGCGATCCAGTCCCGACCGCCACCTCCCCTCATCCAGCTGACGACGCCGAGGTGCTGTCTCAAGAGGCACCGGATCAAGGGGGACAGTCCCGGAGGCGCCTCAAGGCGACCTTCCAGACTCCGGGAGCCGAGGGGACGGGGTCCCCGAGAGCTCCGAGTTCGGCCCTCAGCCGAACACCGCGTCGGACCCTCCAACAGTTCCGAGCTCGGGCAGGCAGTCCCCTTCAAAGGGGCGTGAGATGCCTATGCCGGTGACCTCTGTCCATCCAGAGGCGCCGGACACTATGTTGGAAGCGCTTCGCATCGCTTCCATCGAGGAGGAGCACCGCACTATCCTGAGTGCGGTGATCCAGAAGGTTCAGTCCGCCAAGAGCGGATTGACTGAAGCCTGTACTAGCCTTTTAACAGGCTTCAAGGTAAGTGTTTTAAAATGTAGTAGAAGTATTACCGCATAGACAGTAGCCCCTGATGCTTTGTTCGGTGTTCGCAAAGAAAAGCCGAATAGAGGATCAAATAATATCGCAGGAGTCTAATATAAGTATGTCAATATGCATCTGCAGGCTTCTCTGCTGGCGTCCGCCGCACTAATTGTGGAGGTCGCCGTACTGAAGCAGGACCTCGATGGGTCCAAGAAAGAGCTCGGCCTTGTCAAGAGGCATCTCGAGGAGAACGAAGGTAAGTAATACCCCGTCTATAGATATATGTATAAAAAAAGGACGCGATTGCAAAATGACAGGATCATTGTATGTTTTGCCAGGGGCCACGATCGAGGTGGCGACCCTGAAGCAAGCACTGACCAAGGCCGAAGATACAGCGGCCAAGGAGCGCACCGAGCGAGAGAGGCACGTGGCTCGGGTGGGCGAAGTGCAGCAAGAGCTCCAGGCTCTCGTGACAAAGCACGAGGCGTTGGAGCTTGACTTGAAGACGTGAGAGTATGAGCTTGCCGCGGCCCGTGAGAGCGCGAAGAGTGCCAAGGCCGAGGCCTAGAAGGTCCTTCAGGAGATCGACACGATGAAGAAGATAGTGTCGGGTAAGGCTTTCTATATGCGAAGCAAGCATGTAAAGGTGAATTACCGATTACTTACCCGAATCCGGAGCTCTTCAGGAGCATTCGCAGATTTGCCCCGCAGTGTGTCCAATGCCGCACTATTCTACCAGGCCGAGGACGGAAGCTCAACGGAGAAGCTGTTCTGGTCTCAGTATGCTGAGGCCGAACATCCGGTGCCAATGAGCGACCAGCTGAAGCAGATGGCCGAGCTACATAAGGCGGCCGATCAGGCCATGAAGGGCTTCATAGTCCGGTTGTGGCCTGGCGACGCCCTTCCGAACAGCTTCTTCGGCCTGGTGAGGCGGCTTGTGGATGCCTGCCCTCGGCTGGAGGTCGTCAAGCGATCCGTTTGCATAGAAGGGGCACACCGGGCTTTCGCCCATGTAAAAATGCAGTGGGTCAAGCTAGACGCCGTGAAGCTGATCAAGGAGGGGCCACCGAAGGGCAAGGAGCACCGCCACCCCGAGATGTACTACGAGGGTGTTCTGCCGGGTGCCCGTCTTATCGCGGATGAGTGTTCACAAAATGTAATATTTGAATGAGACTTGCTCATTTTGTCCTGTATGTGTGAAAACTTGTTTCATATGCGCCATGCAACGCTTGTTTGAATTTAAAATATTGCCTTCTGTTTGGCTGTTTATCCAATCTGAGAGATGGCTAGTCCTCGGCTTCTGCCCCCATGCCGCTAGTGCTGGGGTGTTCGGGATAAACCTGAGCACTCTTGTTCCCATATTTGGGTCCTTCGAGGGAGGTGCTCAGCACAACGAACAAGGCAACTGGACTAATATTGCTTTATCACTCTCACTTAGCCATAGAATTCTATAATTTTAAATTTCAGCGAAGCCCCTGGTGTTCGGAAGGCCGAATTCGGGGCGCGATACATGCCTGTAAGCCGGGTAGAGCCGGCCCCTCGCCCTAAGCGGCATAAGTCTTTAAGGACTCGAAAAACCTCGCCGAACAGCAACCAGTCTCGCGCCTTATCATGACAGTTAGTTTTAGCTTTCTCTACTGAGGTGGTCAGCCCGGCAGAACCGGGGCACAATCGCAGTAGTTCTCCTAGCGCTACCTTAGCCGATAGAGCGGAACGTAAGGTGCCAAAACATAGGAGCCGGGAAAACCCAACATTTGACAAAAGACATGATTCAGAGCTGATGCATATAATGCTATAAGTTCGGGGTGCCGCACTTGTGAAGGTGTTTGGACTTTTCACACCATATTGCGGGTACGTAAGCCCTTGGTGCATTGGTCGTACCAGAGTGTACGGTTGCAAGGCGTCGTTAATGAACACATAGATATATATATAACAAAAATGCAATAATAGTCGTAATGTCATGCATTGTTTATTAAAAAATTGCATTAAAGCAGAGTGATACAGATAGTGCAATAAGCAAAAGAGTAGGACTATGTCCCTTCCAAGGGCGAGCTGAGGAATGATATGAAATCTGTAATCAACCTGGGAATTCCGTTGTATAACGTAGTTGTCTGCCTCCTTGGTTGCTGTATCATGTGTTCGACAATGGAGCTGCCGGACAGTGTTTCCAGAGATTAAAGTCCCGAAAGAAAAAGAAAAATAACCAAACGGGAAGCCCCTAGTGCGGTTTAGGCCGCGTTTTGGGGCGTGACGCAGTTGTGCCCCCCTCCCCTCCTATGCCCATGGTATTTTTAATGCGTAATTATGTACGCGCGGCACGAATAACGCCGTTGGGTTGGGTTTGGGGTGGCCACCGTATTGCTACACAAGCTCAGATCGCGCCAGGTGGTCTATCTGCCGATTGCCCGGAGCGCGCTTAAAGGTGTCCCAGTTTTGAAACGCCGAACTGGTAGGTTGCCTTGAGAGGCTGCTTTGCGCTTCTGCTGCAAGGGCCGCGGTGTGCTCCTCTGTTCGGAGAGAGCGCTCTGTGTTTCCATTGACTGTAATAACTCCGCGAGGTCCTGGCATCTTGAGCTTGAGGTATGCATAATGTGGTACCTCATTGAATCTAGCGAATGTGGTTCGTCCAAGCAGTGCGTGATAACCACTGCGGAACGGGACTATATCGAAGATTAACTCTTCGCTTCAGAAGTTATCTGGGGATCCGTAGACCACTTCCAGTGTAATTGAGCCTGTGCAGTGGGCCTCTACGCTTGGAATGACGCCTTTAAAGGTCGTTTTTGTGGGTTTGATCCTTGAGGGGTCTATACCCATTTTGCGCACTGTGTCCTGATAAAGCAGGTTCCAGCTACTGCCGCCATCATAAGGACTCGAGTGAGGTGAAATCCGTCGATGATTGGGTCTAGGACCAGTGCGGCGAATCCGCCATGACGGATACTAGTGGGGTGGTCCCTGCGATCGAAGGTGATCGGACAGGAGGACCAAGGGTTGAACTTTGGGGCGACTGGCTCCAACGCATATACGTCCCTGAGCGCACGCTTCTGCTCCCTCTTGGGGATATGGGTTGCGTATATCATGTTCACCGTCCGCACTTGCGGGGGAAACCTCTTCTGTCCTCCAATGTGCGGTTGCCTGGGTTCTTCCTCGTCATAGCTCTGCGGCCCTTTGTCCTTGTTTTCGGCAATTAACTTGCCGGCCTGCTTGAACACCCAACAATCCCTGTTGGTGTGATTGGATGGCTTGTCTGGGGTGTCGTGTATTTGACACGAGCGATCGAGTATACGGTCCAAGCTGGACGGACCCGACATACTTTGTTTGAATGGATTTTTCCGCTGACCGGGTTTAGAGCCTTTGAATCCGGCATTGACTGCCGTATCCTCACTACTTTCGCTGTTAATGCGGCGCTTATGCTTGTTGCGACGTGACCTGCTATTGCCGTCCTTGGTATCTGAGGTACCATGGTTCTTTGATATGTTATTGCTGCGAGCCAACCAGCTGCCTTCTCCCGCACAAAAGTGGGTCATGAGCATCATGGGAGCTGCCATAGATTTCGGCTTTTCCTGACCAAGGTGCCGGGCTAGCCACTCGTCTCGGATGTTGTGCTTGAAAGCCGCTAAGGCCTCCGCATCCGGACAGTCGATGATTTGATTTTTCTTTGTAAGGAACCGAGTCCAGAATTGCCTGGCCGACTCTTCTGGCTGCTGAATTATGTGGCTCAAGTCATCGGTGTCTGGTGGTCGCACATAAGTGCCCTGAAAGTTGTCGAGGAATGCGGCTTCCAGATCTTCCCAACAGCTAATGGAGTCCGCTGGCAAGCTATTAAGGCAATGCCGCGCTGGTCCTTTGAGTTTTAGTGGGAGGTATTTGATGGCATGTAAGTCATCACCGCGGGCCATGTGGATGTGGAGGAGGAAGTCCTCAATCCATACTGTGGGATCTGTTGTGCCGTCGTATGATTCAATGTTTACAGGTCTGAAACCTTCTGGGAATTGATGTTCCATTACTTCGTCTGTGAAGCATAAGGGGTGTGCGGCGCCTCTGTATTGGGCTATATCACGACAGAGCTCGTATGGGTCCGGCCCGCTGTGTTTGGCCCGGCCGGATTTGCTTTTACTGTATCCGGCGTGACGTTTACCATCTCGTAGAGTGGTGCGCCCTCGTGATCCGTAGATCGATCTTGATTGCTTTGCTTTGTCCTCCAATATGTCTCGTAGGTATGGCGTATCTCCCCATGCCTTTCTATTTGGATGGCGTTGGGGTGGAGGCTGAGCTTTTGGCTGGAATGCCTCTCTATCGCGGCCACGAGGTGGCCGATCAGCCGTATCATACGCTTCTTCCTCCAGTCGGGGTAGTAACCTGCGCCTTGGGTAACTCTTGGAGGGACGCTCGAGTTTATATTCCTCGGTTGCGAGGACTTCAGTCCATTTGTCAACTAGCAGATCTTGATCAGCTTGAAGCTGCTGCTGCTTTTTCTTCAGGCTATTTGCCGTGGCCATAAGCCTGCGCTTGAAGCGCTCTTGTTCGACGGGATCCTCTAGTACGGCGAATTCATCGTCGCCGAGGCTTACCTCGTCTTTGGAGGGGGGGCATGTAATTGTCATCCTCCTCCTCTCCGCCAGCCGCTCTCTCAGGAGAGCTGGCTCCTTCATCCTCCTTCTCTGAATCTTGCTTAAGGGGATTGTTGTTTTCTTCGGCGCTATCCGGAGTGTTATTATCTCCTGTGCCGGTATCACCACTTTTGCTTTGGCGGGACTTAGAGCGGCACCGCTGACGTCGGCGCTTGGGTTGCTTCTTGGAGGGATCATCCTCTGCCATCTCGTCGTCGTTGCCTTCATTGGGTGTATCCACCATGTATATGGCATACGACGAGGTGGTTTTCTGGTGCCCTATAGGTGCTGGTTCATGTTCGTCTCCTACATCGTCGTCCATACTGTCGATGTCTTCGGAGTCGAAGTCGAGCATGTCGGTTAAATCATCAATAGTGGCTAGAAAGTGGGTGGTGGGTGGGCGTCGAATTTCTTCGTCGTCCGCATCCCAATCCCATTGGCCATAATCCGGCCAGGGCTCTCCTGATAAAGAGAGAGACCTTAGTGAATTCAGAATGTCGCCGAAGGGCGAGTGCTGAAAGATATCCGCGGCGGTGAATTCCATGATCGGCGCCCAATCGGATTCGATTGGCAGGGGCGCGGATGGTTCGGTTTCCGGAAGAGAGTCCGACACCTTGGAGTCGCGGGCTGCATGGAGATTTGTGCTGGTGTTCGGCTCCATCGCCGTTGAGACTGCAACCCCTGAGGTGGTGTCTAACCACCCGTCCTCGATTGGCGCAGTTGGCTCCGAACTAAGGGTTGGAGCTGATGCGGGCGCGGCTTCTGGGGTACTGTTTGGCGGTAGAGCTAGGTCATACCCATTGCGACAGTGGGGCGCGCCCGACTGCGGCTCGAATCCGTCGAAGATCAAGTCTCCGCGGATGTCGGTCGTGTAGTTCAAACTTCCGAATTTGACCTGATTGCCAGGGGCGTAGATTTCAATCTGCTCCAGATGGCCAAGCGAATTGGCCCGCAGTGCAAAGCCGCCGAATACGAAAATCTGTCCGGGGAGAAAAGTCTCATCCTGGACCGCATCGCTATCGATGATAGTAGGAGCCATCAAGCCTAACGGCGATGACACAGAGGAACTCTCAATGGAAGCACCAATGTCGGTGTCAAAATCGGCGGATCTCGGGTAGGGGGTCCCGAACTGTGCGTCTAGGCCGGATGGTAACAGGAGGTAAGGGACACGAAGTTTTACCCAGGTTCGGGCCCTCTTGATGGAGGTAAAACCCTACGTCCTGCTTGATTAATATTGATGATATGGGTGTTACAAGAGTAGATCTACCACGAGATCAGAGAGGCTAAACCCTAGAAGCTAGCCTACGGTATGATTGTATGTTGTGATTGTTGTCCTACGGACTAAAACCCTTCGGTTTATACAGACACCGGAGAGGGTTAGGGTTACACAAGGTCGGTTACAAAGGAGGAGATATCCATATACGTATTGCCTAGCTTGCCTTCCATGCCAAGTAGAGTCCCATCCGTACACGAGACGAAGTCTTCAATCTTGTATCTTCGTAGTCTAACAGTCCGGCCAATGGAGATAGTCCGGCTGTCCGGAGACCCCCTAATCCAGGACTCCCTGAACTAGCCCGGGGAGGGGTTAAAATATGGGACATTTGCATTTCTGTCCCTAACTCGAACCACCTAATCAAATATACCCCTAATTCGAAAGCCTGCTCAAATTTGCCCCTCCGCCGTTAGGTGCCCTTATAGAAATGCCCTTCTGCACCGTTACTGTTCGGTCAAACAGCTTTGACTGTCCTGAAAAAATAGCAAAAAAATTCTAAAAAATCTAAAATTTTGTGAGATCGAAGATACTCATGTGCCCAAGGTGTGTGCAAATTTTCGTGATATTTGGACATTCCAGGAGCTCGTGGCGAGGAAAAACAGTTAATTTGCATGCTTGTGAACAATAAATTTGAAATAAAATAGCAAGAAAATTGAAAAAAATATGAATTTTTTTGGCATCAAAGTGGCTTGGGTGCACAAGGTGCTTGCAAGTTTTTGTGTTCAAATGACATGCGAGGAGCTCTAGCAAGAAAAAACAAAATAGTCATTTTTTCCCAAGTTTTTTCTCGATCCAAATTTTGTTTTTTTTCTCCACAAGCCCCTCCAATGTCCAAACACAACAAAAATATGCACGCAGCTTGCAGACTCGCGCCTCTATGATGCCAAAAACTTTCATATTTTTTTGAATTTTCTTGCTATTTTTTGAGTTTACTGTTCACAGGCTTACATATTTATTGTTTTTCCTCTGACACGAGCTCCTTGAATGTACAAACAACACGAAACTTTTCACGCACCTTGCAAACCTGAGTATCTTTGATCCCACAAATTTTCAGATTTTTTAGAATTTTTTTGCTATTTTTTTCAGGACGGTCAAAGCCCTTTGACCGGCTTTGACCTGCTTTGACCGGACGGTAACGGCACAAAAGGGTATTTCTGTAAGTGCACCTAACGGCGGAGGGGCAAATTTGAGCAGGCTTTAAAATTAGGGGTAAATCTGAGAGTGGGCGCAAATTAGGGGCATAGATGTAAATGTCCCTTAAAATAAAGATGACCCTTGAGTCTGCAGAACCCAAGGGAAAAAGGCTAGGTGGCAAATGGTAAAACCAAGGTTGGGCCTTGCTGGAGGAGTTTTATTCAAGGCGAACTGTCAAGGGGTTCCCATTATAACCCAACCGCGTAAGGAACGCAAAATCAAGGAACATAACACCGGTATGACAGAAACTAGGGCGGCAAGAGTGGAACAAAACACCAGGCATAAGGCCGAGCCTTCCACCCTTTACCAAGTATATAGATGCATTAAGTAAATAAGATATATTGTGATATCCCAACAATAACCATGTTCCAACATGGAACAAACTTCATCTTCACCTGCAACTAACAACGCTATAAGAGGGGCTGAGCAAAGCGGTAACATAGCCAAACAACGGTTTGCTAGGACAAAGTGGGTTAGAGGTTTGACATGGCAATATGGGAGGCATGATATAGCAGGTGGTAGGTATCGCGGCATAGCAATAGAGCAAACAAGTAGCAAGCAAAGGTAGAAGTGATTTCGAGGGTATGGTCATCTTGCGTGAGATCCTGCAAGGAAGAAGAATGAGTCCATGACGAAGACAAACAGACGTAGTCGAACGGATCCTCACAAACGCGACATTATCGGAACTAACCCGAAGAAACAATGCCGGAAAGAAGCAAACAACATAATAAACAACCAACACAAAAACATGGCATGATGCACAACCAAGCATGATGCATGTCCGGTTTAAATATGCATGGCATGGCAAAGTGCACAAAGAAAACTACAAGTTAAGTGGAGCCCAATATGCAACGAGTTGCATATTGACGGAACACCACATCAATTATTTAGTTCACTCCCGGTTAGGTACTCGACAATATTAAATGTTGTTTAAACATGGCAAGAGGTGGAGCAAAAATAAACTAAACATTTAGGCAAGTTTAAATGAGGCCGGAAATAACAAACAACAAATCCGGTAAATCCCCATATGCCTTTAGCAAATTAAAGCAAACAACAATTTTAAGAATTTAAATGTTGTTATCATGATGCGGGTGACATGTGCAAGTTTATACAATTTTTATTAAAAGTTGACAAGAGCATTATGAAGCATTTGACATCGTGGCGGAAACGAAAAGGGTGCCACGGCAACGAATCCGAAAATGATGCCACGGCAACATTCCGATGATCCGGTAGCTCATGGGGATACCGGTGCAAAAGGAAAAGTGACGGAAGCGTGTCATGCAAGGATGGTGGGGTGCTCCCAGATACCGGGTCCCCACGGGTTAGCGGCAAAAGAGGAGGACCGAGCAAGTGACAACTCGGACATGGTGCAGACAACGGGTGGATCTCATACAACACATGCAAACGTTCTCGGACGGTCGTCTCGGGGTTATACCTTCGAAGCGTGCAAAAGGGGTGGTTCTCGTTCGGTGCAAAGTAGAGGAAGTAGACGTTCTCGAGACATTCATAGTGAAAGTAGTCGTTCTCGCTTCGTAGTTGTACACACTCCGTAGGTGTTCGGTGTCACAACGACGAACTTGACATCCACAGGGTCTTCGAGGGTCGACGGTAGTTGTTCTATGCATCGGGCGTCAAGGTACTTGTCGTTCTTAGCGATTCCAAAGACGGCGGTAGTGGTACACGTTACGTAGATGTTCAGGGTCGTCACCATTCGTAGTCAATGTAGTTGAACTTGACGAAACCCTCGGCGACAGTCGTAGTGGATGTCATCGGTATCGTGGTACTTGGCGATATCTGTCCGTAGATGTACTTTGCAGTTTCGACGACAGTCATACATGTTTTCATAGATGTTCGAGCCATAGGTAGCGGTACTTGGTGAATCCCGAAACGGTCTTGGCGTCTTCGTGCGTAGGGGTACTTGGCGTTTCCGTGTGGCACTTGTCAAGCAAGAGGCGAAGTCGTGGTACTTGGATCGTCGTGGAACTTGCGTTCAGGACATGTAGTCGTACCAGGCATCCGTGGCCTTCGAGGGACTTGGCGAAAACCATTCAGGGAGGAAGCAACGGGGCTCAGTAGCGGCGAACTTGGCGAAGCAGGAAGGGGCTTGGCACAGCGGACGTGGCTCCAATGAAGCTGCTTGCTGGCAGCGGCCGGAAACAGAGGCGGGGGCCTCGGTGCGATGGAGGCGGAGCAGAGGAGGGGCGAGGCAAACAGGAGGTGTGCAAGCGAAGGCGAAGCAGGGAGGCAGAGCTCCTGATCCGACGGCGGGGAACTCCAACGGAGTAGACAGGACGGCGGCGACAGCCATGGGGCTCCTTCTACTAGTGGCGACGAAGACAATCGTGGACGAGAGCTGGAGGCAGGGCATGGCGCAGGACCTGTGGGCGCTGGAGGCGACGCCGGTCCTCGGACGATGAGGCGATGACGAGGAGGAGACCGGGGTTGCAGAAGGCGGCAGCGCGGCCTGGAGTAGGGAAGCAGAGGCCGGTGACGCGAGGGAAAATCCCACGGCGACGGGCACCAACGAACAGAGGTGGGCGTCTGCAGGGCTGTCGCGCACGAAGAGGGGGCTCGAGGGGATCGGGCACGGGGTGCGTTGCGTGAGGGAGAGAGCGAAAGGAGGGAGTAGGGATCGAGCGAGCATCTCCCTGAGCTGACGGCGCAAGGACGAAACGAAGGAGAGGAGGGGATCGATGGGATGGGGGTTCGCTCGGGCCTAGGGTTAGGATTAGGTGGGCCTGGTGCGTGAAGTTGGGCGGCCCAGGTGCAGTTAGCCTAGGGATTAGGCAGGGGCGCGGCTGGGCCTAGGGATGGGCCCTAGAGGCCGGCCTGCTGGGCTCTCTCATCTCTCTCTCTCTCTTATTTCTAAGCAGAAAACAAAAGTGGAGAAGAAAAGAAAGAGGGAGGGGTTAGGGAAAGAATTAGCGCACGCAGATAATATTTCTGGACTCGCAAAAATGTGTACGATGCAAGAAAAATGGAGTGGGCATTTTTCAAAGTTTAAATTCAAACTCATTTGATTTAAAATCAAATGGTTCGAATAGAAAGTGAGGGTTAGGAAGGTCCAAAAATGTTCGGATTTTTGGTGGAGCTCCGAAAAATGATGAAAGAATTTACGGATAAAGTTCGAGGTCAAGAAGCAAGATAACAAAGGCATGGGGAAATTTTGCAAGTGTGTTTTAGGTGATTCCATAAGAATGGATTATTTATCATAGCTCCCTAATATTGGAAGGGTATGTTATAAAGAGAACTCACCATGTGAATTCCCTTGATTTAAATGGATCATAGATCCATGCAATTTATTTAGTTGAATTGCAAAAGATTTATGAGATAATGGCATGATGCAATGCAAAAAATAAAAGGACAGGCACAGTGGCCGCGTTCGCGCGGCTGCGGCAAAGGGCAGAGGAAGGCGGCGAGCGGCTCGAGGGCTGACGGGAGTAAGCGGGCGCGGCGGACAGGGGCGCAGCCAGCCAAGGTCGCGCGCGTGCGTGGGGACTAGGCGCGGGCAGCAACGGGGGCGGACGGGCGGAGGTGGGCCGCAGGCTTGGCGGAAGTGGCTGCAGCGAGGAGGCGAGGCCATGCGCGGGACAACGGCGAGGCGAAGCGGGCGGCGCAGGCGACAGGGGGCGCGGGCGGCAACGACCACGACGCTCGGGACGAGGGGGAACAGGGGGAAGCGGGACACGTGAGCTGACCCCCGATGCCGGGGAACGGTGCGGCGAGGCCTGGGGAGGTCCGGCGAGGTGGAATGGCGGCGGGGCGAGGTGGCGGCGACGACAAAGTGGTCCGTCGACTTGGGGCAACGGGCGGCGGTGACTTGGGGCGGCGGTGTCCAGGCGGCGGGGCGCGGCTCAATCCGGTAGCTTTGGGGTCGGTGACGAGGCGAGGCGCCGACGTCGAGGAGTGGGGCGGCGCGGTCGCCAGGGAGAGGCGGCGGGGTTCGGGACGAGGCCTACGGGGCTCCCAGATCGGGAGGGGGAAGAAGGAGATCGGGGGAAGTGGGAGAAGTGGGGGGGGGGGGGGGGAGGTAAGAGGGAGTGGGGGAGTTAGGTCTAGTGGGTGGGGGCAGCGGCCTTAGCAGGCCAGAGGGAGATGGGTGGCCGACTGGGCCGGGGTGGGCCGTGTCCGGCTGCTAGCTGGACCGAGAGGCCCGGGGGAGTGGGTGGTCGTTTCCTTTTCCTTTTCATTTTTTAAATAAACAGAGATGGGTAAGAAATAATGGGCATGCTATTTACTTAGGAAAAATATGGGAAGTGCCCCTTTTATTCCCTGGTGATCTAGGCAGTGCCACAAGTAATTTGTAGACCAAGAGAATTCATTTGATATTTTCATAAATAGGATAGCATTTTAAAATGCTGAATTGGTGCTGTTATAATTGCTAAAGCCCATCTTTGGACAAAAGTGATGTTGTGTTCCTTAACAAATAATTGTTATGGAATTTTTGACAAATGATTAACATTTTTCCAGCAACTTTTGGGCAACTTCAAACTTCGCTTGAATTTGATTTGACTGGAATTTCCAAATGGGTATTGAGCATAGGTGATTAAGAACTGTTTGGAAAATGATTAGTTTAATCATAGAGGGTTACTGTAGCATGACACCGGGGGTGTTACAAATCTCCTCCACAACAAAAGAAATCTCGTCCCGAGATTTAAGTGCAGAAGTAAAGAGTAACTTCGAAAGAACTGACCCTTATAGGGTTAATTATCTGGTGAACAATTCAGGGAATGTGGCAGAAGTGTCTCTCAAGTTCAAACTTAAGAAAACATCGAGAGCAAAATATGATGGTACAATAGGCAGTTTCAAGCGAATGGGTAAACAATCGATACCTGAACAGAGTGTGAGAAGGGGTTTCAGAGCATCGGGAATAGATCATCTCTCGGACGGTGGCTCATGACAACACACAAAGCCAAGAGCAAATGATACTTCGGAATAAAGGATATACAGGTGAGTCAGGTTCCGATCCTGTGGAACTGTCGGTTATGGGCCCACCATGTGGGTTAAAATAGAAGGAGCGATGACATCTTGCACGGTCATGATAGCAAGGCATGTCAGAGGGTAGCCTATCAGTTATGTCGGCAACAACGTCAGTACCAAGGGTGAGGGACGAAGAGAACCATTTTCCTGCTCGTTGGATGAGGCGGGCCGTTAGGCAAAGTTCTCGTCCATCGGTGGCTACCGGAATGTCATCAATAATAATAACATAGTCTTTACTGACAGTGTTGTAGATTGAGGTGCTTACCTAAGCAGGAAAATTATCTCTACCGAGATAAGTTAGTTTACCGGAAGGGTTAAACAAAAGAATGGAAAGGAAAATATGATTAGTATGTTAATCAGAACAATGGAAAGGAAAATGTGTTTAAACATAATCATCAGGAGTATATCCTTCCCAAGGACAAGCGGTGTCGGAGTAATGGGCCACGGGTAGGCTAACCCGAGGCCCATAACCTTTCAAGACATCGGGGCTGACTGCGGCCCTCGAGACGATAGACGGAGAGCCGACTTCAGGAGAGCGGCTGGAGGAGCAGCCGGCTGCCCATATGCGTCCGAGTCCTAGAGATGAGATCAAGACCGGCCGACTCCGACTGGCGGCTTCCGGAGAAGCCGGCCACGGGGAGTCGGCCCACGACACCAGCAAAGCCCATGCCCTCATCAGGGGGGATGGGACAGGGAGTGGCGATAGTAAAGCCCACTCCCTCCCCTTTTCCAGGAGATGGCTAGGACACAGTGCGCTGTACCAGCGGAGATCTCTGTCTGGCGCAGCACTGTTGCCATGCCATCCCTGACATCAGCAACAGTGGGCAGAGTCCTGTACGGACGACGGCCTGACGGTACGATCCACGGATGACGGGCCCTACCAGTCAGTGAGAGTCCGGAAGACGGCAAGGGCGCCACTAGTCGGACCCATAGGGAGCCGGCCCACGGGAGTCGGCCTGCCCCTCCCATGGGTCCCTCGCGCCATTAACCAGACGAGACGGGAAGTGGCTACAGTAATCGCCCGCCAGGCGGCAGGACTGTAGCCATGACTCCATGACCAAGCCTGCGTCATTAGAAGCACGGCTACAGTAATCAGCAGCCGGTAGGACCCGCTAGCGGCAGGTGCGGCCCGTCGGCTTCGTACCAGACCAGTTGGCTGGGCCCACCAATCGGCGGGCCCCAAAAGTCGGCAGGAGGGCCCGCAGGCGAAGAGACTGACAGCTGGGCCCTGCGCCCAGACAGTTTACCATTGTACCCCTGGGGGGTAGGCCTATATAAACCCCCAGGGCACCCATGCAAGGGGTTCCGATTCATTAGAACTAGACCAGACCTTAGAGGAAGGAGAGAGCTAGCCCTGCCTTCTCCTACCCACAGATACAGCTCGAGGAGCGCCTTTGTACTCACTTTGCCTTAGTGATCATGCGGAGACCCCACAGAGCAGGACTAGGGGTGTTATCTCCTAGGAGAGCCCCGAACCTAGGTAAAGTACGCCGGCGTTCGTATCTATGCCTCATCCTGTTTCCAGGCACTGGCGACGTTCTACTCGCCCCCACCATGATAAGCCATCCATTGGCATATGTCGCACCCAACCCCCGACATTTGGCGCCCATCGTGGGGCCTGGTGCACCATCGTCCGGAGACCTGTTCTGGACGGGAACCCTTTTTCTCCCTGGCGAGCGCAGCCAGCCCGGCACGCCAGACGGAGTCTGTGCCGATGCGCTGCATGGCACTGAAATCGCCTGTGCGGCCAGTTGCCTCGCCGATCTTGTCGGCGAGATCCGCCTCTCTGACGGGCCTGCAATCAACGCAGGCACAGGCGGCCCCGAGAGCCTCCTTGCGGGCCTCCTCGATCAACTCCACGTCGCCAGTGAGCCAGCTTGGGACTTGGAGTCCGTAGGCTCCATTGATCCGATGTTGGTCGACTCCGACACCGCGTCGCTTGACACATTCCCCACCAACCTGGTGGTCTACGACGAGCCGCTTCCTCGCGCGGAGAGCAGTGGAAGCACCGTCACAGAAGTGCTTGCCATTGATCATGGCGAGCACTCTGGCCGGGGTGATTATGACCCGCTCAACGCGGCGCTACAAGACCTGGCGGCGCCCATCCCCGAAGACGCCGACGCCGAGACGCTGGAGGCACAACGCCTTCAGCTAGTCGAAGGTGCCAAAAAGCTGGCCAGCATGAGACGCATGTCAGAAGCCTACCAGCGCGAGATGGACCGCGCTGTGGGTGGCACGCTGGCTGCGGCTGGGCCTAGCCGCCTTGGCACGGTCCAGTAGCGTGGCGCGGCTATCGCCGATATGTTCAGGGTGAATCGCCCCATCTAGGCCACGCCTGTGGAGAACATTCGAGCCTCCAGGCGGCGGCGGACGAGCTGGACAAGTTCGAGGGCGAAGAACGTCACTTGATGACGGAGCGCGTCCAGCGACTCCTTGACGCGGCTGCTGAGCGGAATGAGGCCGGCTGCCACACTGATGCGCGGCGCCAACAGAATGACAACCTGCTTCCACGCCGAGACCAAGGCGCGGAGTCTCGGACGCCAACTGGTGGCGTCCACGGAAGAAAAGACAAGGAGCCGGCTGCCAGCCGCAGTTGGACTCGCATCACCATAGAGCGCGATCGAGACGGCCGCCCAAGAACAGTGGAACGACGGGACGACTGTCCTCCTCCTCCCACTCGAAGGGAAAGGTGGGTCTCCCCGCCGCCTGTTGATCACCCGACGCTCGGCAACCGCCTTGGCCGCCGAGAGGGAGTCGGAGAGAATGATGCCCACCATCGGATCGACCGTCTCCACCGATCCCTGGCGCGTGAAGAAGAAGATGAGTTGGGTCCGCCGTGTTTCGGCCCCCGTAGATACACCCAAATACACCGGCTCCGTGAAGCTAGAAGACTGGCTGGTCGACTACTCCACGGCCGTCAGCATAGCAAACGGCAACAAATGTGTTGCCGTGAAGTACGTTCCGCTCATGCTCCAAGGCACGGCCCGGACTTGGCTGAATAGCTTAAGGCCCCGTGGCATCAACAGTTGGGTCGACTTCACTGACGCCTTCGTCTGCAACTTCACCAGCACGTACAAGCGGCCTCCCAAGCCTTGCCAGCTCTCTTTATGTGTACAAGGCCCCAGCGAGTCAACCCGTGACTACCTCACGCACTGGGCCGAGCTTCGCAACTCCCGCGAAGGCGTGCACGAGGTGCAGGCCATTGAGTACTTCACCGCTGGATGCCGAGAGGGCACCCTCCTCAAGCACAAGCTTCTCTACGACGAGCCGGAAACCCTCGACGAGTTGCTGATCACAGCGGACAAGTACGCCACGGCCGACTCCTCCATGAAGACGGAGATTCAAGTTAGCGCGAACGGCAAGGTGGCTCCTTAGGCTCCTCGAACCCCGGCCGGAGACACCAGGCGGCGTCAATCGCAGAACGACCACAAGCGCAAAGCCCCACCACCGACTTCCACCAGTCGGCAGGTGGCGACAGTCGAAAACCAGTAGCCGGAAGGGCAGCCCCCGCCCAAACGCCAGAAGGCGGCAAGCCCAACTGGCAGTCGGCTTTCTCATATGAGCAGACTTTGGATGGTCCCTGCAAGTTCCACAGTGGCGCAAAGCCGTCCAACCACACCACTCAGAAATGCCACTGGCTCACAAGGATAGCCAAGGGAGATGGACTTTTGCCTCCCCCACCTGCGGGGCAGCTGCCTCCTCCTCCGCCCCAGCAGCCGGCGGTCAGACCAGTCGGCCCAGTACAAGACGAGTACCCAGAAGAGCAGGGAGCTTATGTCGTGTTCACCAGTGTGGCCAACGATCGACGCAGCAGGCGGCTGCAGTAGCAGGAGGTGAATGCAGTAGCATCTGACACCCCAGAGTTCATGCATTGGTCTGAGAAGCCCATCAGCTAGAGCAGAGCTGACCACCTAGAAGTAATGCCCAAACCCGGCTCCTACGCCTTGGTTTTGGACACCACCTTTTCCACGGACAAACGAGCTGCTCGCTTGTCCAGAGTCTTGATAGACGGCGGCAGCAACATCAACATCCTGTACAAAGACACCATGGAGAAGTTAGGAATCAGGCAGAGGCAACTACAGTCCAGCCGGACGGTGTTCCACGGCATAGTTCCTGGCCTTTCCTGCTCACCAATTGGCAAGATCTTGATCGACGTCCTCTTTGGAGACAGAGATCATTTCCGCCGAGAGTCAATTTGGTTCGAGGTGGTGGACCTAGAGAGCCCATACCATGCGCTGCTTGGCCGGCCTGCCTTGGCCAAGTTCATGGCCGTCCCCCACTATGCCTACCTCAAGATGAAGATGCCGAGTTCCAAGGGGATCCTGACCATAACTGATGACTACAAGAAGTCATCCTCCTGCGCATCAGAGAGCAGTTGGCTGGTCGAGTCCCTTGTGATTGCAGCTGAGAAGCGACTGCTTGACCGGGTTGTGGCAATGGCAAGCAAACAGCCAGAGATGTCGCCCGATCCCAGGGAGTCGGAAGCTGAGGGCTCGTTCAAGCCGGCCAAAGAAACAAAGAAGATACATTTGGACCCAAAGCACCCAGAGAGGTACGCTGTCGTAGGCGCCAACCTCGACAACAAATAGGAAGGTGAGCTCGTCGATTTCCTCCGTGAGAATCAAGACATCTTCACATGGTCCCCCAAAGACATGCCAGGTGTCCCGACGGAATTCGCCGAGAAAAAACTACACGTCCGATCTAATGCCAAGCCAGTCAGGCAGCCTTTGCGCCGCTTGTCAGAGGAGAAGAGAAGAGTTGTTGGAGAAGAAATAGCCCGGCTGCTTGCGGCCGGCTTCATCATGGAAGTATTCTTTCCAGAATGGCTGGCCAACCCGGTCCTGTTACTAAAGAAGAATAAGCAATGGCGAATGTGTATTGACTACACTAGCCTCAACAAAGCATGCCCCAAGGACCCGTTCGCTTTGCCAAGGATCGACCAAGTGATAGACTCCACAGCCGGATGCGAGCTGTTGAGTTTCTTGGATGCATATTCAGGGTATCACCAGATCAAGTTGAACCCATCCGACAGGCTGAAGACCGCCTTCATCACGCCTTTTGGAGCTTTCTGCTACTTGACCATGATGTTCGGCTTGAGGAACACTGGCGCCACCTTCCAACGATGCATGCAGAAGTGCCTCCTCAAGCAGCTCGGCAGAAATGCTCATGTTTACGAGGACGATGTGGTGGTAAAGACGGAGAAGCGTGGAACACTGCTGGAAGAACTCAAGGAGACCTTTGAGAACTTGCGCCGATTTCAGATCAAGCTCAACGCGGAGAAGTGCGTCTTCGGAGTACCAGCCGGCCAGCTCCTTGGCTTCCTGGTCTCCGAACGCGGCATAGAATGCAACCCCATGAAGATCAAGGCCATTGAAAGGATGGAGGTACCCAGCCGAGTGCTGGACATACAAAAGTTCACTGGCTGTTTGGCGTGCATCAGCCGACTCATCAGTCGGCTGGGCGAGAAGGCTCTTCCCCTGTACCAACTCATGCAGAAGACCACTTTTTTCGAGTGGAACCACAAGGCGGACGAAGCTTTTTTCCAACTAAAGAAGATGCTGACTACTCCACCTGTCCTGGCGGCTCCGACTCCTAAGGAGCCCATGCTCCTCTACATCGTTGCCACCGGCCGAGTAGTCAACACAGTCATTATGGTAGAACACAAGGAGGAAGGCAAGGCGCTACCAGTCCAGAGACCGGTATATTATTTGAGTGAAGTACTCTCGACCTCCAAGCAAAACTACCCCCACTACCAGAAGATGTGCTATGGCGTGCACTTTACTGCCAAGAAATTGAAGCCTTACTTCCAAGAACATCCAATCATTGTGGTCTGCACGGCTCCTCTAGCTGAGATCATCGACAGCCAAGACGCTTCGGGTCGAGTGGCCAAGTGGGCCATAGATTTGCCCCCCTACACCATCTACTACCAACCTCGCACTGCCATCAAATGACAAGCGCTGGCCGACTTCCTCGTCGACTGGGCCAAAACCCAGTATCTACCGCCAGCGCCTGACTCCACCCATTGGCGAATGCATTTCGACGGTTCCAAGATGCGCACCGGCTTGGGAGCCGGTATCGTCCTCACCTCTCCCAAAGGCGATAAGCTCAAATATGTGCTGCAAATCCATTTTGCCGCCTCCAACAACGTCACCGAATACGAGGCACTCATTCATGGGCTCCGGCTAGCCAAAGAGCTCGGCATTCGCCGGATCCTGTGCTATGGTGACTCCGACTTGGTGGTCTAGCAGTCGTCAGGTGATTGGGACGCCAAGGACGCAAACATGGAGAGCTACCGCTTCCTCGTACAGCAACTTAGCGGATATTTTGAGGGGTTCGAGTTTCCATGTACCAAGAAACGACAATGACCAAGCAGACGCCCTGGCGCAAATCGGCTCCACCCGTCAGGCGATACCGTCCGGCGTCGCCCTCCAGCGCCTCCTCAAGCCGTCTGTCAAGACATCACCAGAGTCAGACTCTATCTTCGTGCTGGCTACTCCTGAAGTAGTCGGATCCGACTCAAGATCCCCCGCAGACGGCACAAGTATTCCGGCAGGCGGCATGGGAATCGTGGCAGTCGCACCCGGCTCGGGGACTGCGGCGGTCATCCCGGAGACTTCAGAGCTCCACCCGGAGACTTCAGAGCCCGGCCCAGGGACTGCACCAATCCGCCCGGGGACTTCATCGACACAACAAGCGGCTGCCGACTCCAACCCGCCACCTCTCGGCCCAGCCGCCCTCGTCCAAGTCGCAGTCTTGGCTATTGTAGAAATTGTAGCACCTTCATGGGCCCAGCCCATCCTCAAACTCATGGTGAACAAAGAGCTGCCAACTGATGAGATCTCGGCTCGGCAAGTACAATGCCGGGCGGCAGCGTACACCATAGTCAATAGAGAGCTCGTAAGGCGCAGTGTCACTGGTGTTTACCAGCGCTGTGTGGAGCCAGAGCAAGGCCAAGCAATTCTCAAGGACATCCATCAAGGCGAGTGTGGCCACCATGCGGCTTCGAGAGCACTCGTCGCCAAAGCTTTCCGCCATGGCTTCTTCTGGCCGACTGCTCTTGAAGACGCCAAGTCTTTGGTCCAAAAATGCAAGGGGTGCCAGAAGGTCCGCTCTAAGCCTCATCAGTCGGCTTCTGCACTCAAGACTATTCCCATTGCCTGGCCCTTTGCTGTTTGGGGCCTAGACATGGTCGGACCATTAAAGATGACACGAGGCAGTTTGAATCACTTACTTGTCGCAGTGGATAAGTTCACCAAGTGGATAGAAGCAAAACCAATCAAGAGTTTGAATGGTCCGACCGCTGTAACCTTCATCTCCAACATCACAACTCGGTACAGCATACCGCACAGCATCATCACCGACAACGACACAAACTTTGCCAAAGGTGCCTTGGCCCGTTTCTGCATGATGTAGGGCATCCGACTGGAGTTAGCGTCCGTTGCCCATCCGCAGTCCAACGTCCAGGTAGAGCGAGAAAATGTCCTAATCCTGTCCGGCATCAAGCCTCGACTGGTCGGGCCACTGGAGCGCTCAGCAGGCTGCTGGCTTGACGAGTTGCGAGTCGTCCTTTGGAGCCTGGGCACGACTCCAAACAAGTCAACCAGCTTCACGCCCTTCTTCCTCGTCCACGGTGCCAAAGCCGTCATCCCAACGGACATAGAGTTCGACTCCCCCCAAATCACCATGTACACCGAGGAGGAAGCGGAGGAAGCACGTCAAGACGACGTTGATCTACTGGAAGAGGGCCGGCTGTTGGCACTCAGCCGGTCCAGCATCTACCAGCAGAGCCTATGCCGATACTACAATCAAAAGGTCAAGCCGCAATCTTCCCAAGAAGGAGACCTTGTGCTCCGACTGATTCAGCGAACAGCTGGCCAGCACAAGCTCTCAGCACCCTGGGAAGGCCCTTTCATCATCAGCAAAGTGTTGGGCAACGACTCCTACTACCTGATCGATGCTCAGAAGCCCCGAGCATGCAAAAGGGACGACTCCGGCAAAGAGATGGAGAGGCCATGGAATGCAAATCTCCTCCAAAGATTTTATAGTTAATACAGTATGTAACATGCTACCTTTTGTATTCAAGTACAAAGACTTCGGGCCCCTCGAGAAGAGCTCGGGGACTGCCTTCTTTTATCTATATGATAAAGAGTTATGCCTATGAGCATGTTATTCTTTGTTATGCCACTTGGCACCAAGTTCGACTAGTCGGCCCGGGGACTTGCCGACTTGAGCTATGAAACGACTTCCTGCAGCCGGACAAGTAATGTGTGTCACTTAATCCGTCTCCTGTTAGAAGCCGCAGATCACAGAGCGACTGTGTGGCGAGCAGGAGTAAGGTAGAATGGGTGTCCATATGAAAAATGGCTAAGGACTCAAAGCTTGCTCATAGTTTAAAGCCGGTTTTCAGCCTTTTACAACCGACTCTTTAGCAGCCGGCTTGCCGTTTTCTAAATTAACTTGCTAAAACCTCTAAAAGGCTAAGCACTTGCCTTCCCAAACAAGCCAAGTATTTGATCTAGCGGCAGTCTGCAGAGCGGCTGTCCGACTGGCAAGACGGCAACGAAGGATAGGCGGCAAAGGAAAAAGTCAAAGAGCAATAAGCAAGAAGAGATAGGATGCGGATAAATATTTACATAGAAAGGCCCTTGGCCTAATCATCAAACAGAAGTTCAAGATACACCGAGTGGGTGGAATTGTGCAAAATAACAAGTTCATTGAGACTGCTAAGCAGGTAAAACAAAGATAAAGTGGCAGCCTAGGAAGCCGCGGACTGACTCGGAGGACCGGAGGGGTCGGCGGTGCCAATTGCCGGGGCGGCCGACTGGTTGGTCTCCGCTTGATCACCTCTGGCAACAGCTGGCTCAGTTGGGCGCGGCTCGTTGCTAGAGGCGCGGTCAAGCTGGGGCTGGCCGTCTGCCTCGACCTCTGGCGCCTCCTCGTCGTCTCCTTCCTCCTCCTCGCCTTCTTCTTCGCCACTGGAGTCGATCACCTCCGCCTAGTCCTCGCTGTCGTCCGGGTTCAGCCCGAACCACTCCGGCGGCGCCTCCTCGCCATTCTTAGCCCGCTCTGGGACGAAGACGCTGGTGTCGGTGTACACGGCGATCGACGCGGCGCGCTTGACGAGATCGTCTTCCACCGCTGTCAGCTCCGCCTGAGCTTCTAGCCGGAATGTGGCTAACTGGGCTAAACTCAGCCCAGGATACCACGCCTTGGCGAATTCTAAAGCCCGGCGTGCTCCAGCCCGGGCCGAAGAACCCTTCCAGGCCTCAAGACGGCCGGCTGCTACCTCCAGCCAGTTGGCAGTCCGACTAGGGGTGTGCGGTGCCTGCATATCCGGCCACAGGGCGGCAATCGCTTGGGCGCCGACATGTTGAAGCCGGCGCAGCATCCGATGGGCCGGCCGAAGGCGGGCCTCGATTCTAAGAATCTGCTCGCCAAGAGGGGGGGGGGGGGGGGGGCGTTGGCGGCGATCTGTGCGCCGTCCGCCCTCCGTGCTTCACGATCAGCCTCGATGGCTTGATTGGCAGCGTCCGAATGGCCGGGGAAGAAGTCTGCTAAGGAAGAAGAGCGAAGAAACAAGGTTAAAAATTTAAGGCCGACTCAACTAGCAGTCGGTAGCCTAGAAAAGGAAACGAGGGGAAGCTCACCATCGACAAGATCTTCGATTGCTTGGAAGCCGGAGACCAGCGTCGCCTCCTTGTCGGTCCAGGAGGAGCGCTCGGATGCAAATTCGGCAAGACGGGTGGTCTCCTTGTCCTCCGCCTCCTTCTGGGCCCTCTGGAGCAGCTCCTTCTGCTCCACCAGCTGTGTAGCCAGCCGGTCGCACTCCTCCGTCACTCGGCCGCACACCTCCTCCTTGACACGCAACGCGGTGTTGACTTCGCCCAGCTGCTGCTGAAGGGCGGCGTTGGCCTCTAAAGAAGGAAGGGGAGGGGTGTCAGTCATCAACAAGAAGAAAAGTTCGCCGGGGAGATCCGGTCCGACTGCTCAGCAGTCGGCCTGAATCTCGGGGACTACAGCCCGCGGGTGCGCCAGCGCGCTCCCGCAGAGAAAGAAGAAGACTCACCCCAGCTATCCGACAAGTCGGTGATCCGCTTGGCCAGCTCCTCAACATTGGCGTTGAAGGAGGTCACGCGAAGATTGTGGTAATCCTGCATCAAAATTTCAGAAAAAGTGTTGGTACTTGGAACTCACCGATTAGAGTTCCGAGCTGCCTGCTTAGCAGCCGGCCCGAAACTCGGGGACTACACCCAGTGGGTGCACTGGCGCGCCCCCACAAAGAAAAACAAGGAAAGCAAAAACAAAAAGGAAGGATGCGTACCCGGATGGCTGTTCGCGACGCCAGATACGCCTTGGTGCACTCCTTGATGGCGTCGCCCTCGGCCCGGAGCTTGGCTTGGACGTCCAAGAGCGCCTGGTTCAACGGCCCGTCCCACCTCCCCGCACCCACCCGATGGGCGTGGTGCTCGACAGCTCGGTGTCCGGGATCGTGGAGCTCGCAGCGCCAGTCTCCAGAGGGCGCGGTGCTGAGGCCGCCTTCGCAAGACGGCGGCGCGTCGGCGTGCTGACCTCGAGGGCCAGGCCCGTCGCCGCCACGCCTTCGGTTGGCGGCACTGGCGGGTCCACCGGTTGCCTGCCTGGTGCGCTTCCGAAGGGCGGCGGTGGTGGCACAATGACTTCCGACGTGGAGGTGACGTTGGCGTCCCTCTCCATGACCGGGTTCTCGTCGCCGACTTCCCCAGTCTGCACCGTGAACTCCAGTGGCGGCGGCGCAGAGTTCAAGGGGACGACAAACACCACCGACTGGCGGTGTGCGGCTTCCTCAGCGCGCTTCTTCTCCGCGTCGGTAGCCTCGGCTTCCGCCAGCTTCTTCAGGGCGGCGGCCTCCGCCTTGTCGGATTCCGCCTTCTTCAGGCGGGCGGCTTCCCGCTCCTCACGCATCTCCCGTGTTCCGCTCCGTCGCCTCCCGGAGGTCGGCGGCGGGATCAATCCGCCGGGTGGTGGAGGAGGTCTCTGCCGACTTTACAACGGAGCCGGCGGCCGACTTGTCAAGAGAGAGCGGGGCCATAAAGTCGGGAAAATAAAGCAAAGGGATTTCAGACAGACTCAATAAAGAAATGTGAAGGTACAAAGGGAGGTAGCACTTACGCCGAAATCAGCTGCGGCATCTTCACCACCTTGTGGAAGAGGTTGGCCTTTGCGGCCGCTTCGTCCCGCTTGGTTGCCGCGGCTGAGTCCTTGGGTTTCTTCGGCCGGCTGCCGAACAGGCTCGTCCCGGCCCTGCGCTTCTTGCCGCCGCCTTGGGTGTCCGGCGGGGCTGACGAGCCCGCGCCCGGCTGGCTGGCTCCTGGCTGGTGGCGCGGGGCGACCTCCTCGTCATCATCAAGCCAGTCCTCGAGACTGGCCCCAAGTCTCGGGCCACCTGCTGTGCCGCCTCCTCCCTCGGCGTCGTCCTCCAGGGCCGCCGCCCCCAAGTCGGGGTCGTCCACATCGCTCTCCGCTCGGTCGGGGAGGAACTCGTGGTCCGGCCCCACGGTGCCGGCTGCTGGCTAGAGGAGGGGGTTCTGACCAAAGCCGACTGGTCAGAACGGACAAGACGGACTCGGCAGTAAAGATGTCAGGAGAATCGAAGAAAAAGAGAGAAGGAAAACAACTCACCAGAGGCGGAGGGGCAGCACGTGAATACGACTCCTTGCTGAACTGTCACTCTTCGTTGAGGTCGCAGCTCGCAAGATAGTTCACCATGCAGGCTACCTCCTCGTGAGGCATCTCCTTGGTGCACATCCGACTCGGGTCCCGGTGCCCGCTCATTTGACAGATCATGTGGAGGCGACTTTGGAGGGGAATCACTCGGCGCGCCACGAAGGCAGCCAGCAAATCCGGCCCGGTCAGGCCCTCCGACTGCGTCAGCACTCGAAGCTGCGCAACGGCGTCGACTCCTGCAGGCGTCAACGTCCGGGCCCGGTGTGACCAGTTGGGCTGCCTCCCTGCTGGCGGGCCGGCTACGTAGGCCGGCAGATTGACCCAATCACCCTCCGCGGACACGTTCTTCACGTAGAAGTACGACCGCTGCCACATCTTCACCGACTTGATCATCCTGATGGAGGGAAATGGGTTGTCGGCCCCCGACCTCCGCACGGCGATGAACGTGACGCACTGAGCCGGCACGCCCGCGACTTGGGTGCCGAGCTTGGAGTAGAAGAACTCCCCCCAGAGCTCGATGGTGGGGAGAACGCCGATCAAGCCTTCACACAAGGTGACGAAGGCAGACAGTAGCACCATCGTGTTGGGGGTGAGGTGGTGTGGCTGGAGTCCGTAGAACTCGAGGAAGGAGTGGAAGAAGTTGCTTGCCGGCAGGCTGTAACGCCCTCGATCCTGCTATATCACCCACATGTCGAAGCACGACTTAAAGGCATAACGGCAGTGAAAGCAATGTCGCAAGTGAGGTAATCTTCACACAACCCATGTAATACATAAGGGAAAGATATACATAGTTGGCTTACAATCGCCACTTCACACAATTACATGAATAAAGCATTACATCATCCAGATACAATCAAGGTCCAACTACGGAACCAAAATAAAAGAAGACTACCCCAAATGCTACACAGATCCCCGATCGTCCCAACTGGGCTCCACTACTGATCAACTGGAAATGGAACAACAAACGAACAAGATCTTCATAGAGCTCCTCCTAGAGCTCGGTTGCGTCACCTGCACGGTAACATCGGCACCTGCAAGCTGGTTGTGGAAGTATCTGTGAGTCACGGGGACTCAGCAATCTCACATCCTCGCGATCAAGACTATTTAAGCTTATAGGAAGGGTAAAAGGTATGAGGTGGAGCTGCAGCAAGCGACTAGCATATTTGGTGGCTAACAACGCAAATGAGAGCGAGAAGAGAAGGCAAAAGCATGGTCGAACAACTATGATCAAGAAGTGATCCTAGAACAACCTACGTCAAACATAACTCCAACACCGTGTTCACTTCCCGGACTCCGCCGAGAAGAGACCATCACGGATACACACGCGGTTGATGTATTTTAATTAAGATAAACTTCAGGTTTTCTACAACCGGACATTAACAAATTCCCATCTGCCCATAACCGCGGGCACGACTTTCGAAAGTTCAAATCCCTGCAGGGGTGTCCCAACTTAGCCCATCACAAGCTCTCACGGTCAACGAAGGATATTCCTACTCCCAAGACAATCCAATGAGACTCGGCATCCCGGTTACAAGACATCCTCGACAATGGTAAAACAAGTCCAGCAACACCGCCCGGATGTGCCGACAAATCCCGATAGGAGCTGCACATATCTCGTTCTCAGGGCACACTCAGATGAGTGCTCCATACAACTAAAACCAAACCTCGAGTTTCCTCGAGGGGGCGCTGCACAGGGCTCTAGTTTGGACTAACACTCGAAGGAGCACTGGCCCGGGGGGTTTAAATAAAGATGACCCTTGAGTCTGCAGAACCCAGGGGAAAGAAAAGGCTAGGTGGCGAATGGTAAAACCAATGTTGGGCATTGCTGGAGGAGTTTTATTCAAGGCGAACTGTCAAGGGGTTCCCATTATAACCCAACCATGTAAGGAACGCAAAATCCGAGAACATAACACCGATATGATGGAAACTAGGGCGGCAAGAGTGGAACAAAACACCAGGCATAAGGCCGAGCCTTCCATCCTTTACCAAGTATATAAATGCATTAATTAAATAAGAGATATTGCGATACCCCAACAAAATATCCATGTTCCAACAAGGAACAAAATCCAATCTTCACCTGCAACTAACAACGCTATAAGAGGGGCTGAGCAAAGCGTTAACATAGCCAAACAACGGTTTGCTAGGACAAGGTGGGTTAGAGGCTTGGCTTAACAATATGGGAGGCATGATAAGCAAGTGGTAGGCATCGCAGCATAGGCATAGCAAAAGAGCGAGCAACTAGCAAGCAAAGATAGAAGTGATTTCGAGGGTATGGTCATCTTGCCTGAGATCCCGCAAGGAAGAAGAACGAGTCCATGAAGAAGACAAACGGACGAAGTCGAACGGATCCTCACCAACGCAACGTTACCGGATTACCGAGAAGTACACCGGAAAGAAAGCAAAGAACATTGTAAACAACCACCACATAAACATGGCATGATGCACAACCAAGTATGATGCATGTCCGGTATAATAAAACATGGCATGGCAAAATGCACAAAACAATCCTACAAATTAAGTGGAGCTCAATATGTAACGAGTTGCATATTGACGGTACACCACATCAATTATTTAGTTCACTCTCGGTTAGGTACTCAACAAATTTAAATGTTGTTAAACATGGCAAGAGGTGAGGCAAAAGAAAACTACCTATCTAGGCAAGTTCAAATGAGGCCGGAACAACGAACAAAAATTCTGGAAAAATCCTCACATGCAATATTTGAATTTGGTACTGTTCTGCCCTAAACACAATTTAACAGTTGTTAAACATGCAAAGTAAAGCCACCATGTTAAACTAGGCATTTTTCCACCCCATTTACATATAAAGTTTGTTAAGTTTGGAGCTACGGTTATTTAGTTATGAAATAAACCGTTTTACCATGGCAATAGGCAAATTAAAGCAAACATCATTTTAAACATTTTTACCAAGGATGAAAGTTGCAAATTATTAAACTAGACGAAAATTTAGTCCTATTTCATATATAAAGTTTTTACATGTGATGCATAGATTGTTGAGTTTTAATATGCATGGAGTATGAGGGGTTTTCTGTAAATCAGGTCTCTTTGGAAAAATAACTAAATTTGCAGAGCCTAAAAAAATAGACTCTGGGCTGAAATCTGGTGGAACGAGCTGCTCACATAGGGCCTGCAGGGGCACGCAGAGCAGGGCCTCGCGGGCGAAGGGAGCTGGGCCTGCGCGGCTGAAGGGAGCTGGGCATGCGCCTTGGTGCTGGGCCGGCCTTGCTGGAGGAAGCTCTGGGCCAGGGCGAGGCAAGAGGAGGCCCACGCGTGGTCGCTGCGGCATTGTGCTCGATAAATGCGAGGCGCAGGCGAGCGGGCAAACTGCTCGCTCTGAAGAACAGCGACAGCAACAGGTAAAACAGCGGCGCGATTGCAGGGACTTGGCGAGGCGACGCAGGCGAGGAACGACGGTGACCGGACGCGGGAACGGCGAGACTCTGGCATGGCAGGGAGCTTGGCAGAGTGGGTCGAGCTGGAGGAGCTCGGGGCCTCAGGTGCGGGAGCAGGGGGGCCGAGGCGCCATGGCAGGGGAACGACATCAGCGGCGGGGAAACTAGGCGGCGCCAGGCGACGACAGGGAGGAGCGGAGGTGGCGTAATAAGACTGGACTCGCCGGAACCGCGAGCGGAGGCGGCGGGGCGGACCGGACATGAGGAGGCCAGTCCGGGCCGATGCAGCCAACGGCGCGCGGCGCGGTGAGGGACTTGCAGCGGCAGAGGAGGTCGGTCCTGGTTGTTGTCGCAGAAGGCGGGGTCACCGGGGGGGCGTGTCCTGTGGTGTCGGCGAGGTGCAGGCGTCGGTGAGGGGCATATGGAAGGAGTGGGCGCGAGGAGCTCCTTCCCTCGGGCACAGCGAGGCTGTGGCCTCGATCCCAAACTGGATCGAGCGCCGGCTGAGGAGGCTCTGGCAGGGACGCTCGGGCATGGGGCTGCTCCATAGCGGCGGTGGTCGAGGTGGAGGCCTGCGGTGGCTTCCATGGCGTGGAGAGCACCTGTGAAGAGAGCCACGAGAGGGACGAAGTGAGGGAAGAACCAGAGAGGGAAAAGAGAGCCGCAGGGAGAGAGGGAACTAGGCGGCGAGGGCTCACCTGCTGGTGATGCTTGTCGGCGGAGGGAGAAGGGGATCCGGGAGGATCCCGATGTGGGATTTGAGGGTGGCGGCAGCGGATCCGAGGAGGAGAAGGCTGTGGCTTCGGTTGGCTGGAGGATTGGTTCGGCGTGGAATCTGAGGAAGTGAGTGGCGGCAGTGGGATGGATCCCTAGGAATTAGGGATTTGGTCTAGGTTAGGCTAATATATATAGCTAGTGGTTTTGGTTAGGGGTAAATCCGTCCCTTCGATCGTAATTGGACGGTCAGGAAAAATAGGCTAGGGAGCCCAAACAAGAAAACGGAGACGTTTTGTAGATGTTTGGGGATGATCCAGACACAACGGTGGCGACAGTCCGAGTCGGGTCCGGGACAGCTTTTCGGACGCGCTTGCGCGGAGGGCCGCGGGCTGACGAGAGGGGTTAGGTAGGGCCTGAGGGTGTGTAGTGAAATGTGAAGACGGTCTAGGGAGGAAAAGAGAGGGAAAGTCCGGCAACAGTTTTCGGAGACCGAAAACGTCCGACGTTAGACCGGCTATACTGCCGCTATAGTTTAACGGTTGGGCTATCAAACGAGCTCCGAATGCGATGAAACTTGGCAGGCGGCCTACTGGAAACAAAACAACACCGAGCGCCAACTTTCAACCCATTCTGAGAACATTTTATGGCCACTTATAAAATAATATTTCGGACATGCCGCAGGCGCGTGCGAGTGTAGTTGGACTCAGAACGAACAACGGACGGAACTAGGAGACCCGGACGAATGCAAGTTTTGAAAACATGATGATGCAATGCACATGATGACATGACAAGATGCAACACGCAAGCGAATGACATGGCAACGCCAGCGAATAACTGGAAGACACCTGGCACAATGGTCTCGGGGCGTCACAACAATACACCACTACAAGAGGATCTCATCCCGAGATCTAGGATGGCACCGGAGGGAAAAGGCAGAGGAAGAGAAGAGGTAAAACTAAGTTGCTTCTTTGGCAAACGAGTGACACCACGAACCTTGAGAGGTTGAACAAGTTGAAAGAAAGAATGCAACGAAGATGAGCAAAGTTGAAAATACTCCGTTCGAAAGAGGAACAAAGAACCTTTCTAGAGCCTTGTAGGTTGAAAGACATAAGACAAGGGTTGCAATGGATAGGAAGTACATGCAAGCACTACGGATGAAACGAGATGTACAAAGAAAGATAAAGATCAATTACGACAACACTCCGGTTGGAAATGGAAGGCAATAATATGAACTTGTCAAAATGAAAGCGCTTGGGTGAGAGTACGGTTAGAAGAGGAATGATAGACACAACACTCGGGTTAAACAAGATAGAGAAGGAATAAGAATGATGTAATTTGGGCAGCACACCGACTGTAAAAGAAAGGAATTGAACATGAACTTGACAAGATGAGAAGATACTTGATGACATCAACAACACAGTGCCTCCTTAACTATTGAAAGAAAGGCACAATGGGTAAGAAAGATTTCAGACAGCACTCCGGTTGAGAAGGCAGGCAAAACTTGATAGAATGGGGAGAACTCGAATGAAAACACGCCACTCTAGTTGAATGGATAAGCAAAGGAAAGAACACGATCCTGACAATCCGAGATGATGAGAGAAGAGAGCAACATCACAAAGCCTTCGGAAGAAATGAGAGGATGGAATGGAATGAACGGAGGAGAAAACAATATCTTCTACCTCAAATGAGCTTGAAAAGGCATCCTTAGGAGAAGGGCAAATGGAATTGTTGGAAAACCAACAATGAAAAGAACACGGTTGTAGTGGGCTTATGGAGCACCTCTCAAAACTATGAGGTGAAATTCCGCCACCAACGGAAACAATAGATTGGATTGATATAAACAAAGAGACGAGACTATTTCGCCGGGAGAATAAATGAAGAACTTTGGTCACTAATAAGCACCATAAATAGCAATAATCCTTAGAGAAGGCTTTAGGAGAAACATGATACAAGATAACTCCAATGAAGAGATTGGTGGATTTAAAATATCTCATTCTTGATAACTTGTGAATCACGAAGCACGAAGGGAACTTATCAAGAAAGACATAACACCACCTCAAAAGATATGCGTGAAAGAATAGCACTCCGGATTGCAAGATGAAGAATGCTTGAGCTCCTCTGAAAAGAATCTTGATGAACACTTCGAAAAGGAATTAAATCCTTTATGAACCATCATGTAGAACCTTCATGAAGAACTCCGGTAAACAAAAGAAATGGTCAATCAAAAATGAAAGAGAAGTTGAAAACACAAGGTGAAGACTTGCAATGATTAGATGGATCTTCATGACGAGAAAAATGAGAGAGCTTGGAACTCCGAGAAAAGAAAAGATGAATCAAGTGAAACCAAGAATTTGATGAACCTCCGCTAATAAGGAATTAAATTTACTTGGATCAAACAAGAATAAGAATTACATTATGCGCATCCTTCACCAATTTAATTGATGACAAGCAACGGATTGCATACAACTTATTCTCGTAGAAAGGATTAAGATAGATATAACACAAACTTGAGAAGGTCTTCAACGAACCACCGGTAGGATTGGAACAACGAATGAATAAATATGATAACCATGGAAGGGAATCGTGAGCAAAACACCGTAAGAATTGAAAATGAACAAAGAAAAGATAAGGAAAACACCGGTAAGAATTAGAAAAATGAATGAAGATACTTGAGAGAATTTAGATACATGAGAATGAAGAGATCTCGAGCTTATTATAAAATACTTGATTTACACACCATTATGATTGAATAACGAGAGCTGAAAGCTGGAATGAATAATATTTGAAAAGATGGCCTTCGGAGGAAAGAAATGGTAACTACTCATGAAAAGCTCCGAGTGGGTGAAAAGAATTCTCACAATAAAAAACAATTATGAGAGGATGGCCACTAGCTCGAATGACGAATCTTGAGAGAATGGGAAAGATTTGGAGGAAAAACTCTTCTTCGGTCTTCAAATGTATAGAATGACGATGAGAAACACCACCAAGAATTGTTGAGGCAATCCGTGATGAAGAATAGAAAGGTTGAGCCAATGGTGAAAAGAAATGAAAGATCTTGGAGAAAGGCATTTGATTGATGACAGTTCATTCTTACGTCAAACTTTGAAAAGAATTTGAGGATAGCTCTGGGAAAATTAGAAGAGTTAGGTAAGATCCTGGGAAAGGACCCGTGGGTTAGGGCCCACTCAAAAGAAACACCGTAGAACAGTTTAAAAGAGAGAATGCACCGGTTGAATTTAACGGCTTGAATGAGATAACAACCTCGAAATAAGTTGAACGGATCTTGAATGACAAAACAAGCCTTCTGAGATTTCTTCAGCACTCCAGAACAATTGAATAGCAATCGGGGAATGATTATGAGGTGCACCGGCATAAGAACACATTTGAAACAAGGAAAAGTATGTGATCACCATCGAAAGATTGCATTGAACACACCGGGGAAGATAAAAGAACAAAGAATGATAAACTTGATGCTCCATTAGAATCTTCATGAGCATCACCGGGTAAGAACATTAACGGAAAGGAATGGAGAGACTTCCCATCAATAAAAGGATACTTGAGTAAAAATTGTGAGTCCTCGGAGAAAACAAGGGAGTGAGGGCGGGAAAAAACAAAGGCAACTTGGAGACGGATGAAACAAACACCGTTGAGAAGAACTGAGAATTGATGTCGCTGATGTTGAAATGGTCGGATCCACTTGAAGAGAAACACGCCGGTTAAAAAAGAATTAACATGATAATCTCGATGATCATGAGGGATTGGTATTCACATAGGAACATGAGAATACCATTTAGGAAAGGTATGGAATCAACATTTGACTTCGAAGCAACTCGAATACCACAACTCAAAACAAAACAAAGGATTGGCTTGCAGAATAAGCCGGAACAAACATATGATAGAGATTTCGTCTGAAGTTTTCATGGTGGGGCCTACACGGGCTCGATCGTACAGCACCATCATGTACAAGGCAGTGCACATGACATACGAAGCGTCCCCGAGTCGGCATAGCCAAGGACTCTTTAAGACACAACGAGACCACTGTAAAACCAACCATGGATAGGCGGACCACTAGACGTCGAACCCCAATCTCATATCATGCGTCTGTAGGAAAGATATCCTAAGAGCTACTTGAATTCCCACTTATAAACTCCCGAAACTTTCCGGTTACGCAATCAGGTGTTGGGGATACAGGGGAAGCATAATATCTCACCCAAAACTAGCAAATCCTACATCCAGCTGTATCCATCCTTCAACACATAACCAAGAAACCTTCGGAAATCATTTACCTCAACCTTCAAAAAGCATCCGTTATACGAGTTATGGCAATACTCTCGAACTCCCGCCCCAGTACTAGGTGGCGTCGAGGTTATCTCACCAACAACTGCATAAAAGAGATTTTCGATGTCGGCGAACTCAGGTATTCTAGAATTGCAACGATAAAATTGTGACGACAACACCTCGGAGCTCAACTCCCCGGGACACTTCCACAACCCCTAAATGTCAGGAGGCACCAAGAACAATGTTCTCGTCACAAAACCATCAGAACGATTCCAAGATACCCGCATGATCCTAAAAAAATTAGTGAAATTTGAGAAGAGAAGAGTCAAAACTCTACGTCAGGATGTCTCACCAGAGCGACGAAGAGACTGAGGAGTAAAAAGAATTCCTAACTCTCCGATATATATAATTCTAAATGACTCAAAACATTTTTCTAGACTCAACAACACCAGCGATTCGATCAAGCTGGGGGCTCCTAAGGTTGGGGAAGGCTCTGATTACCAACTTGTAACACCCACGATGCGGCTATATCTCCCACATGTCGAAGCACGACTTAAAGGCATAACATCATTGAAACCAATGTCGCTAATGAGGTAATCTTCACACAACCCATGTAATACATAAGGGAAAGAGATACATAGTTGGCTTACAATCGCCACTTCACACAATTACATGAATAAAGCATTACAGCATCCAGATACAATCAAGGTCCAACTACGGAACGAAAATAAAATAAGACTACCCCAAATGCTACATAGATCCCCGATCGTCCCAACTGGGCTCCACTACTGATCAACTGGAAACGGAACAACAAACGAACAAGATCTTCATAGAGCTCCTCCTCGAGCTCGGTTGCGTCACCTGCACGGTAACATCGGCACCTGCAAGCTGGTTGTGGAAGTATCTGTGAGTCACGGGGACTCAGCAATCTCACACCCTCGCGATCAAGACTATTTAAGCTTCTAGGAAGGGTAAAAGGTATGAGGTGGAGCTGCAGCAAGCGACTAGCATATTTGGTGGCTAGCAACGCAAATGAGAGCGAGAAGAGAAGGCAAAGGCACGGTCGAACAACTATGATCAAGAAGTGATCCTAGAACAACCTACGTGAAACATAACTCCAACACCGTGTTCACTTACCGGACTCCGCCGAGAAGAGACCATCACGGTTACACACGCGGTTGATGTATTTTAATTAAGATAAACTTCATGTTTTCTACAACCGGACATTAACAAATTCCCATCTGCCCATAACCACGGGCACGGCTTTCAAAAGTTCAAATCCCTGCAGGGGTGTTCCAACTTAGCCCATCACAAGCTCTCACGGTCAATGAAGGATATTCCTTTTCCCAAGACAATCCGATCAGACTCGGCATCCCGGTTACAAGACATCCTCGACAATGGTAAAACAAGTCCCGCAACACCGCCCGAATGTGGCGACAAATCCCGATAGGAGAAGCACATATCTCGTTCTCAGGGCACACTCAGATGAGCGCTCCATACAACTAAAACCAAACCTCGAGTTTCCCCGAGGGGGCGCTGCACAGGGCTCTAGTTTGGACCAACACTCAGAGGAGCACTGGCCCAGGGGGGTTTAAATAAAGATGACCCTTGAGTCTGCAGAACCCAAGGGAAAGAAAAGGCTAGGTGGCGAATGGTAAAACCAATGTTGGGCATTGCTGGAGGAGTTTTATTCAAGGTGAACTGTCAAGGGGTTCCCATTATAACCCAACCGTCTAAGGAATGCAAAATCCGGGAACATAACACCGATATGACGGAAACTAGGGCGACAAGAGTGGAACAAAACACCATGCATAAGGCCGAGCCTTCCACCCTTTACCAAGTATATAGATGCATTAATTAAATAAGAGATATTGTGATATCCCAACAAAATATCCATGTTCCAACAAGGAACAAACTCCAATCTTCACCTGCAACTAACAACGCTATAAGAGGGGCTGAGCAAAGCGGTAACATAGCCAAACAACGGTTTGCTAGGACAAGGTGGGTTAGAGGCTTGGCTTAACAATATGGGAGGCATGATAAGCAAGTGGTAGGTATCGCAGCATAGGCATAGCAAAAGAGCGAGCAACTAGCAAGCAAAGATAGAAGTGATTTCGAGGGTATGGTCATCTTGCCTGAGATCCCGCAAGGAAGAAGAACGAGTCCATGAAGAAGACAAACGGACGAAGTCGAATGGATCCTCACCAACGCAACGTTACCGGATTACCGAGAAGTACATCGGAAAGAAAGCAAACAACATAGTAAACAACCACCACATAAACATGGCATGATGCACAACCAAGTATGATGCATGTCCGGTATAATGAAACATGGCATGGCAAAATGCACAAAACAATCCTACAAATTAAGTGGAGCTCAATATGCAATGAGTTGCATATTGACGGAACACCACATCAATTATTTAGTTCACTCTCGGTTAGGTACTCAACAAATTTAAAAGTTGTTAAACATGGCAAGAGGTGAGGCAAAAGGAAACTACCTATCTAGGCAAGTTTAAATGAGGCCGGAACAACGAACAACAATTCCGGAGAAATCCTCACATGCAATATTTGAATTTGGTACTGTTCTGCCCTAAACACAATTTAAGAGTTGTTAAACATGAAAAGTAAAGCCACCATGTTAAACTAGGCAGTTTTCCACCTGAGGGAGTCCTGGATTAGGGGGTGTTCGGATAGCCAGACTATACCTTCAGCTGGACTCCTGGACTATGAAGATACAAGATTGAAGACTTCGTCCCGTGTCCGGAAGGGACTTTCCTTGGCGTGGAAGGCAAGCTGGGCGATACGGATATGTAGATCTCCTACCATTGTAACCGACTTTGTGTAACCCTAACCTTCTCCGGTGTCTATATAAACCGGAGGGTTTTAGTCCGTAGGACAACATACAGAACAACAATCATACCATAGGCTAGCTTCTAGGGTTTAGCCTCTTTGATCTCGTGGTAGATCTACTCTTGTACTACCCATATCATCAATATTAATCAAGCACGACGTAGGGTTTTACCTCCATCGAGAGGGCCCGAACCTGGGTAAAACTTCGTGTCCCTTGCCTCCTGTTACCATCCGGCCTAGACGCACAGTTCGGGACCCCCTACCCGAGATCCGCCGATTTTGACACCGACATTGGTGCTTTCATTGAGAGTTCCTCTGTGTCGTCGCTGTCAGGCTCGATGGCTCCTACGATCACCAATAACGATGCAATCCAGGGTGAGACCTTTCTCCCCGGACAGATCTTCGTCTTCGGCGGCTTCACACTGCGGGCCAATTCACTTGGCCATCTGGAGCAGATCGAAAGCTACGCCCCTGGCCGTCAGGTCAGATTTGGAAGTTTAAACTACACGGCTGACATCCACGGGGACTTGATCTTCGACGGATTCGAGCCACTGCCGAGCGCGCCGCACTGTCCCGATGAGCATGATCTAGCTCTGCCGCCGAACAGTGCCTTGGAGGCCGCACCCGCATCGGCTTCGACCCTTAATTCGGAGCCAACTGCGCCGATCGAGGATGGGCGGTTGGACACCGCCTCGGGGGCTGCGATCCCAACGGCGATTGAGCCGAACACCAGCCCCGCACTCCGCGGGACTCGTGACTCCAAGGAGCCGGACTCCTCTCCGGACTCCGAACCCTCCGCGCCCCTGCCGATCGAATCCGATTGGGCGCCAATCATGGAGTTTACTACCATGGACATCTTTCAGCACTCGCCTTTCGGCGATATTCTGAAGACACTGGAATCTTTCTCTTTATCAGGAGAGCCCTGGCCGGACTACGGTCAGCAAGGTCTGGGTACGGACGATTAAGAAATTCAAAGCCCACCCACCACCCACTTTGTAGCCACTGTCGACGATTTAATCGACATGCTCGACTTCGACTCCGAAGACATCGACGGTATGGACGCTGATGAAGGAGACGATGAAGAACCAGCGCCTATCAGGCCCTGGAAAGCCACCTCGTCATATGACATATACATGGTGGACACCCCAAAAGAAGGAGATGGCGATGGAACAGCGGAGGATGATCCCTCCAAGAAACAGCCTAAGCGCCGGCGTCAGTGGCGCCGCTCAAAATCCCGCCAAAACAAATACGGTGATTCCAGCACGGGAGGTAATAATACTCCAGAAAGTGCCGAAGAAAACCCCCTCCAGCAAGATTTAGCACAGGAGGATGGAGAAACCAGCCCTCATGAGAGAGTGGCAGACAGAGAGGTCGAGGACGATAATTATATGCCTCCCTCTGAAGACGAGGCAAGCCTCGACGACGACAAATTCGTCGTGCCAGAGGATCCCATTGAGCAAGAGCGTTTTCAACGCAGGCTTATGGCCACGGCAAGAAGCCTCAAGAAAAAATAGCAACAGCTTAGGGCTGATCAAGATTTGCTAGTCGACAGATGGACTCAAGTCCTTGCGGCCGAAGAGCATAAACTCAAACGCCCCTCCAAGAGCTACCCAAAGCGCAGTTTGCTACCCTGATTAGAGGAGGAAGCACTTAAACCTACATCACCTTCACTCGATACGGCCGATCGGCCACCTCGTGGCCGCGACACAGAGGCCTCTCGGCCCTCCACTCAAGCCGCACCCCGTACCAAGGCACGGGAAAATGCGCCGGACCCGCGAGATATGTTGGAGGACAAGGCAAAGAAACAAGATCGATCTACGGATCGCGTGGGCGCCCCATGACTCGAGACGGTAACCGTCACGCCGGCCACAAATTCGGCAGGGCCGAACACAGTAGACAAAGCTCAGTGGAGCTACGTCGTGATATAGCCCAGTACAGAGGTGCCGCACACCCACTATGCTTCACAGACGAAATAATGGATCATCAAATCCTCGAGGGTTTCAAACCCGTAAACATCGAATCATATGATGGCACAACAGATCCTGCGGTTTGGATCGAGGATTATCTCCTTCATATCCACATGGCCCGCGGCGATGATTTCCACGCCATCAAATACCTCCCACTCAAGCTTAAAGGACCAGCTCGGCATTGGCTTAACAGCTTGCCAACAGGATCAATCAGTTGTTGGGAGGACCTGGAAGCCGCATTCCTCGACAATTTCCAGGGCACTTATGTGCGACCCCCAGACGCTGATGACCTAAGTCACGTAAATCAGCAGCCAGATGAATCGGCCAGGCAATTCTGGACACGGTTCCCAACAAAGAAAAATCAAATAGTCGACTATCCGGACGCCGAGGCCCTAGCAGCCTTCAAGCACAATATCCGTGACGAGTGGCTTGCCCGGCACCTTGGACAGGAAAAACCGAAGTCTATGGCAGCACTCACGACACTAATGACCCACTTTTGTGCAGGAGAAGACAGCTGGCTTGCTCGTAGCAACAATATGACCAGGAACTCTGGTAATTCAGATACCAGGGACAGTAATGGCAGGTCGCGTCGCAACAAGCAGAAGCGCCGCATTAACGACGACAATGCTGAGGATACAGCAGTTAATGCCGGATTCAGAGGCTATAAATCCGGTCAGTGGAAAAAGCCATTCAAAAGAAATCCTAAGGGCCCGTCCAGTTTGGACCGAATACTTGACCGCTTGTGCCAGATACATGGCACGCCCAAAAAGCCGACCAATCACACCAACAGGGATTGTTGGGTGTTCAAGCAGGCATGCAAGTTAAATGCCGAAAATACAGACAAGGGGCTGCATAGCGATGACGACAAAGAGCCCCGGCCACTGAACAACAGTGGATAGAAGGGTTTTCCCCCACAAGTGCGGACGGTGAATATGATATACGCAACCCACATCCCCAAGAGGGAGCGGAAGCGCGCGTTAAGGGACGTATACGTGATAGAGCCAGTCGCCCCAAAGTTCAACCCATGGTCCTCCTGCCCGATCACCTTTGATCGAAGGGACCATCCCACTAGCACCCATCATGGCGGATTCGCCGCATTGGTTCTAGACCCAATTATTGACGGATTTCATCTCACTAGAGTCCTTATGGACGGCGGCAGTAGCCTGAACCTGCTTTACCAGGATACAGTGCGGAAAATGGGCATAGATCCCTCGAGGATTAAGCCCACCAAAATGACCTTTAAAGGCGTAATACCAGGTGTAGAGGCCAACTGTACAGGCTCAGTCACACTTGAAGTGGTCTTCGGATCTCCGGATAATTTCCAAAGCGAGGAGTTAATATTCGACATAGTCCCATTCCGTAGTGGCTATCACGCACTGCTCGGGCGAACCGCATTCACCAAGTTCAATGCGGTACCGCACTACGCATACCTTAAGATCAAGTTGTCAGGCCCTCGAGGAGTAATTACGGTCAATGGAAACACCGAACGCTCCCTCCGAACGAAGGAGAACACGGTGGCCCTTGCAGTGGAAGTACAAAGCAGCCTCTCCAGGCAGTTCTCCAGTCCGGCCATTAAACGACTGGACACCGTCAAGCGCGCCCGGAGTAACCTACAACAAGACCGCCTGGCATGATTCGAGCAGGCGTAGCAACGCGGCCCCAACCCCAGCCCTTGCAAAAATGCGACACCAGTACTTCGCGTACATAACTACGCTCTAGAAATACCATGGGTATAGGGGGAGGGGCACCATCACGGCACGCCAGAAACACGGCTTAAACCGCACCAGGGGCTGCCAATTTTTAATTTTCTCTTACTTTCAGGACTCCACTCTTCGGAAGGCCTGTTCGGTAGTTCAATTGCCGCATAAACGATGCAAGAACCAGGGAAGCACACAAGCCACGCCGCATTATGGAACTCCCAGGTGGTCTCTATCACGAGCAGTATACCTGTTTCGCATACTATTTCGCAGCTTGCCCCTGGAATGGACATGTTAAATAGTCCAACCTTTTGCTTATCGCATTATTTGTATCGTTCTGCTTTGATCGCAGCCCTTTTTAATAAACAATGCATTGCTTTTGTCTATTTTTGCATTACTCTTTTTTTAATATATGTTCCTTAATGACATGTTGCACCCGTACACTTTGGTACGGCCAAAATACGCTAGGGGCTTTAGTACCCCTCAATATGGTGTGAGAAGTCCGAACACTTTAACAAGTGCGGCACCCCGAACTTATAGCATTATATGCATCGGCTCGGAATCATGTCTTGGGTCAATAGTTGGGTTTGCACGGCTCCTATGTTTTGGTGCCTTACGTTCCGCTATATCGGCTAAGGTAGCACTAGGAGAACCACTGCGATTGTGCCCCAGTTGAGCTGGGTCGAGCACCTCAGTGGAGAAAGCTAAAACTGACTGACATGATGAAGCGAGAGCTGGTCGCTGTTCGAGAGGTTTTTCGAGTCCCTAAAGACTTATGCCCCTTAGAGCGAGGAGTCGGCTCTGTCCGGCCAAGGCGTGGATAGCGCCCCGAACTCGGTCTTCTGAATACCAGGGGCTTCGCCAAAATTTAAAATTATAGAATTCTATGGCTAAGTGAGAGTGTTCACGCATTATAGTCCGATTGCCTTGTTCGTTGGGCTGAGCGCCTCCCTCGAAGGACCCAAACATGGGAAAAAGAGCGCTCAGGTTTATCCCCGAACACCCCAGCACTAGTGGCACGGGGGCAGAAGCCGACGACTCGCCATCTCTCAGAATTGATAAATAGCCGCATAGAAGGTAATATTTTAAATTCCAACAGCATTGCTTAGCGCATATGAACAAGTTTTCAGCGCACAGGACAAAATGAGCAAGTTTCACTCAAAAATTACATCCCTAGAACATTCATCCGCCACAAGGCAGACACCCTTCAGAACATCCTTATAATAATTCTCGGGCTTGCGATGCTCTTTCCTCGGCGGTGGCCCGTCCTTCACAAGCTTCTCAGCATCCAGCTTGCCCCAGTGCACCTTAGCACGGGAAAGGGCCCTACGGCACCTTCAATGCAGACGGAGCGCTTGATGACTTCGAGCCTTGGACAGGCCTCCACCAGCAGCCGCACCAGCCTGAAATAGCTCCTAGGCAGAGCCTCTCTAGGCCACAGCCGAACTATGAGGCCCTTCATGGCCTGTTCAGCCGCCTTGTGGAGCTCGACCAGTTGCTTCAACTGGTCGCTCAGGGGCACGGGGTGTCCGGCCTCAGCATACTGAGACCAGAACACCTTCTCTGTCGAGCTGCCCTCCTCGGCTCGATAGAATGCGGCGGCATCAGACACACTCCGGGGAAGATCTGCGAACGCTCCTGGAGAGCTCCGGATCCGGGTAAGTAACAAGTAACTCACGTTTATGTGTTTGCTTTGCATAAAGAATGCCTTACCCGCCGCTATCTTCTTCACCTCATCCAACTCCTGGAGGGTCTTCTGGGATTCGGCCTTGGCAGACTTGGCATTTTAAATAGCCGCCGCGAGCTCGGACGCTCGCGTCTTTGAGTCAAGCTCCAAACTCTCATGTCTTTTCATGAGAACCTAGAGCTCTTGCTGCACCTTGCCAACCTGGGCCTCGTACTTCTCCCGCTCGGTGCGCTCCATGGCTGCCCTCTTCTCGGCCTCGACCAGCGCTTGCTTAAGGGTCGCCACCTCAGACGTGGCCCCTACAATAGCCACGATAATCCTGTCATTTTTTGCAATTGCACCTTTTTATATATATATTTAAACAAGGTATTTCTTACCTTCATTGTCCTCGAGCTACTTCTTGGAACGCCCGAGCTCTTGCTCGGATCGCTCGAGGTTCTGCTTTAGCGTGTCCACTTCCGCAGTCAGTGTGGCGGACGCAAGCAGAGAAGCCTGCATATGCATATTGACTCCTTTTTGTTAGACTCCTGCGAATTTTATTTGATCCTCTATTCGGCTTTTCTTCTCGAACGCCAAATGGAGCATCAGGGGCTACTGTCTATGTGGTAATATTATTTACACATTCTTTACTTGCCTCAAAGCCTGTTAAAAGGCCAGTACAAGCTTCAGTTAGTCCGCTCCTGGCGGACTAAACCTTCTGGACCACCGCACTCATAATGGTGCGGTGCTCCTCGTCGATGGAGGCGCCTTGGAGCGCCTCCAACAGATTGTCCGGCGCCTCCGGTTGGACGGGGATCACCGGCACGGTGGGCTTGCTCCTCTTGGAAGGAGGTCCCCCACCGGACTCTGGAACCTTTGAAGGTTCCGGAGCGGTGTCCGGCCTAGAGCCGGACTTGGAGCCCTGGGGGTTTTATCCCCTTTACTCCTGGAGTCTGGGAGGACGCCTTGCGGCGCCTCCAGGACCACCTCCTCCCGGCTTGGAACCTGTTGAGACAACACTTCGGCGTCGTCCGTAGGGCGGGGGGAGGAAGCCGTTGGAAGCGAATTCGCATCCGACGAGTCCAGTGAACCACTCGACGATGCGTCGAGCCGGTCTTTGGGTGGGCTGCATAATCATATTCGACATAAGGGAAAGCTTGCAATAAAGGAATACTATGAATTACTCGGGTATTCGGATACTTACGATTTCGCCAGGGGCTTGGCCCTGAGCGGCCACTCTTCTCCGCCGTCGTCGGCGTTGGTGGAGTAGTCCAGGGGAAGGGTTTTCCCCTTCTTGGACCCTTCGGCCTCCCCAGAGAGGGCGGCCTTCCTTTTCTTCTCTCCTCCCGCTGGAGGGGGAGAGGTCTCTTCTTCCTCCTCCTCGTCTTCACGGGAGGAATGCGCCTCGGAGCCGTCGGGTGATGAACCCGACACCTCCTAGCGCCGGGCACTCTTTCGAGTCCCCGTGGCCTTCTTCTTGGCCTTCTTCTCTAGCACCACATAGGGTGCCGGAACCAGCAGCTTCGCTAAGCGGGCATCAGATGGGTCTTCGGGCAAGGGAGCCGGACAGTCGATCTGTCCGGATTTCGCCTTCCAACTCTATCAAAGCAAGGGAGCTTAGATCCCACATTGAGTTAAACTATGGAAAACTAATACCCTGTGAAAGGTACAAACAACTTACCGCGCTAGCGTGACGCTGCGCGCTGAATCCGCGATCCTCGGTGGCGGATGCGGGAGCCTCGGCGCCCTTGAAAAGCACCTTCGAGGCATCTTTGTACGTAGTGTCAAAGAGCCTGCTCAGAGTTCGGTGCTGCGCCGAGTTGAACTCCCATAGATTGAAGGCTCGTTGTTGACACGGGAGGATCAGGCGGATGAGCATAACCTGGACTACGTTGACAAGCTTGAGCTGCTTGTCCACCAGGGTTTGGATGCATTTTTGCAGTCCTGTCACCTCTCCTTTGTTGCCCCACGACAGGCCCGTCTCTTTCTAGGACGTGAGCCGCGTTGGGGGTCCGGACCGGAACTCAGGGGCTGCGACCCACTCAGGGTCGCACGGCTCGGTGATGTAAAACCACCCCGATTGCCACCCCTTCAGGGTCTCCACAAAGGAGCCCTCGAGCCATAAGATGTTGGGCATCTTGCCCACCATGGCGCCTCCGCACTCCGCCTGGTTGCCGCGCACCACCTTCGGCTTGACGTTGAAAGTCTTGAGCCATAGGCCGAAATGGGGGCGGATGCAGAGGAAAGCCTCGCACACGACGATAAACGCCGAGATGTTGAGGATGAAGTTCGGGGCCAGATCATGGAAATCCAGGCCATAGTAGAACATGAGTCCCCGGACGAATGGGTGGATCGGAAAGCCCAGTCCGCGGAGGAAGTGGGGAAGGAACACTACCCTCTCATGGGGCCTTGGGGTGGGGAGGAGCTTCCCCTTTTCGGGAAGCCGGTACACAATGTCGTTACACAAGTATCCGGCCTTCCTCAGTTTTTTGATGTGTCCCTCCGTGACGGAGGAGACCATCCACTTGCCTCCCGCTCCGGACATGGCTGGAGAAGGTTGAGGTGGGGAGTGCGGACTTGGGCGCTGGAGCTCGAGTGTGCGAGAATGGATAAGCAAGGGAGGAAGAAGGCGTAGGTGAAAAGGTGGATCCTTATCCCCTTATATGGGTGGATGCAACTACGTGTCCGCACCAGCCTGGTAAAACTCGCTTATCTCCAAGCACCGTAATCAATGGCGCGGTTGGGTTACCCACGCCCGTATTGATGAGAATCCCGGAATAAGGGGACACAATCTCTGCTTTAACAAGACGTGCCAAGGAAACCGCCTCGCATGACGCGCTGAGGTGGGATAATGAAACGACTCGGATAAAGGCTTGGCCATGGTGTGTCACACTACGGAATACGTCAGCAGATTAGATTTGTGTAAATATTATTCTTTCTATGGCAATATGTGGAAACTTATTTTGCAGAGCCGGACACTATCTTTGTGTTCAAAATCTTCTATGAAGTACTTGGAGGAGGAACCCTCCTTGCAATGCCGAAGACAATCTGCGCGCCGGACTCGTCGTCATTGAAGCCTGGTTCAGGGGCTACTGAGAGAGTCCTGGATTAGGGGGTGTTCGGATAGCCGGACTATACCTTCAGCCGGACTCCTGGACTATGAAGATACAAGATTGAAGACTTCGTCCTGTGTCCGGAAGGGACTTTCCTTGGCGTGGAAGGCAAGCTGAGCGATACGGATATGTAGATCTCCTACCATTGTAACCGACTTTGTGTAACCCTAACCTTCTCCGGTGTCTATATAAACCGGAGGGTTTTAGTCTGTAGGACAACATACAGAAAAACAATCATACCATAGGCTAGCTTCTAGGGTTTAGCCTCTCCGATCTCGTGGTAGATCTACTCTTGTACTACCCATATCATCAATATTAATCAAGCAGGACATAGGGTTTTACCTCCATCGAGAGGGCCCGAACATGGGTAAAACTTCGTGTCCCTTGCCTCCTATTACCATCCGACCTAGACACACAGTTCGGGACCCCCTACCCGAGATCCGCCGGCTTTGACACCGACACCACCCCATTTACATATAAAGTTTGTTAAGTTTGGAGCTACGGTTATTTAGTTTTGAAATAAACCGTTTTAGCATGGCAATAGGCAAATTAAAGCAAACAACATTTTAAACATTTTTAACAAGGATGAAAGTTGCAAATTATTAAACTAGACGAAAATCTAGTCCTATTTCATATATAAAGTTTTTACATGTGATGCATAGATTGTTGAGTTTTAATATGCATGGAGTATGAGGGGTTTTCTGTAAAACATGTCTCTCTGAAAAAATAACTAAATTCGCAGAGCCTAAAAAATAGACTCTGGGCTGAAATCTGGTGGAACGGGCTGATCACATAGGGCCTGCAGGGGCGCGCGGAGCTGGGCCTCGCGGGCGAAGGGAGCTGGGCCTGCGCGGCTGAAGGGAGCTGGGCCTGCGCCTTGGTGCTGGGCCAGCCTTGCTGGAGGAAGCTCTGGGCCGGGGTGAGGCAAGAGGAGGCCCACGCACGGTTGCTGCGGCATCGTGCTCGCTCAACACGAGGCGCAGGCGAGCGGGCAATATGCTCGCTCTGAAGAACAGCGATAGCAACAGGTAAAACAGCGGCGCGATTGCAGGGACTTGGCGAGGCGACGCAGGCGGGGAACGACGGCGACCGAACGCGGGAACGGCGAGACTCCGGCGCGGCAGGGAGCTCAACGGACTGGGTCGAGCTGGAGGAGCTCGGGGCCTCAGGTGCGGGAGCAGAGGGGGCCGAGGCGCCATGGCAGGGGAACGGCAGCAGCGGCGGGGAAGCTTGGCGGCGCCAGGCGACGACAGGGAGGAGCGGAGGCGGTGCAATACGACTGGTCTCGCCGGAACCGCGAGCGGAGGCGGCGGGGCGGACCGGACTTGAGGAGGCCGGTTCGGGCCGATGCAGCCAACGGCACGCGGCGCGGTGAGGGACTTGCAGCGGCGGAGGAGGTCGGTCCTGGTTGTTGTCGCAGAAGGCGGGGTCACCGGGGTGCGTGTCATGTGGTGTCGGCGAGGTGCAGGCATCGGTGAGGGGTATATGGAAGGAGTGGGCGCGAGGAGCTCCTTCCCTCGGGCGCAGCGAGGCTGTGGCCTCGATCCCAAACTGGATCGAGTGCCGGCTGAGGAGGCTCTGGCAGGGACGAGACGACAGTGACAGGGACACTCGGGCATGGGGCTGCTCCATGGCGGCAGTGGTCGAGGTGGAGGCCTGCGGTGGCTGCCATGGCGTGGAGAGCACCTGTGAAGAGAGCCACGAGAGGGACGAAGTGAGGGGAGAACCAGAGAGGGAAAAGAGAGGTGTAGGGAGGGAGAGAACTAGGCGGCGAGGGCTCACCTTCTGGTGATGCTGGTCGGCGGAGGGAGAAGGGGATCCAGGAGGATCCCGATGTGGGATTTGAGGGTGGCGGCGGCGGATCCGAGGAGAACACTGTGGCTTTGGTTGGCTGGAGGATTGGTTCGGCGTGGAATCTGAGGAAGTGAGTGGCGGCGGTGGGATGGATCCCTAGGAATTATGGATTTGGTCTAGGTTAGGCTAATATATATAGCGAGTGGTTTTGGTTAGGGGTAAATCCGTCCCTCCGATCGTAATCGGACGGTCGGGAAAAATAGGCTAGGGAGCCCAAATAAGAAAACGGAGATGTTTTGTAGATGTTTGGGGATGATCCGGACACAACGGTGGCGACAGTCCGAGTCGGGTCCGGGACAGCTTTTCGGACGCGCGTGCGAGGAGGGCCGCGGGCTAACGAGAGGGGTTAGGTAGGGCCTGAGGGTGTGTAGTGAAATGTGAAGACGGTCTAGGGAGGAAAAGAGAGGGTAAGTCCGGCAACAGTTTTCGGAGACCGAAAACGGCTGACGTTAGACCGGCTATACTGCTGCTATAGTTTAACGGTTGGGCTATCAAACGAGCTCCGAATGCGATGAAACTTGGCAGGCGGCCTACTGGAAACAAAACAACACCGAGCGCCAACTTTCAACCCATTGCGAGAACATTTTACGGCCACTTATAAAATAATACTTCGGACATGCCGTGGGCGCGTGCGAGTGTGGTTGGACTTAGAACGAACAACGGACGGAACTAGGAGACCCGGACGAATGCAAGTTTTGAAAACATGATGATGCAATGCACATGATGACATGACAAGATGCAACACGCAAGTGAATGACATGGCAACGCCAGCGAATAACTGGAAGACACCTGGCACAATGGTCTAGGGGCATCACACAGGCCCAGGCCGCGTAGGCAGTGCGAGCGGAAGACGACCCGCTCGCCCTCCTGCGGCGTTGGCGAAATTTCTCCCCTCCACGCGAGGCGGACCCTCACGAGGTCCTCGCCGGGCAATCGACGCGTCTTGAGGAGGAAATCGATGTGATCATCGTGGACCTACGAACCATCCCAGGTACCAAAGTGCGCCGTCGGGGGCGTGACGGCGGAGGAAGAGCTCATCATGAGCGGACCACCGCAACGTTCGACGAGGCTCAAGGTGTAGAGAGAGAGAAGAAGGAGAGGAAGCAGTGGGGAGGCGGGACGCGCGTGCTCCGCCGCTTCCCCTCCTCCCCCTACTTATAGCCCCATGGGCTGCGAAGCCGAGGGAGCGGTTGCGGGATCTACTGTGCCCACTACCCCACGCCCCACGTTTATCGTGCAAAGTTACTGCGCGCAGTAACTCCGTGGGAACCTCAACCGTCCCCCACGGCCACATCGGATCCGCTCGCGTGCCGAGGCACGGTAGTGGCGGGCCCCGCCTGCAGGCATGTCCCATCTCGCAGATGGGTAGGTAGACTGGCCCGGCCACTGGTTGCCACGTGGCGGGCCCGAAGCGGGTGGCAGCCAGGAAACTTAGCTAGTACGCCACTGAGTTCCCGCCAGGGCATTCGAAAGTTTTTTTGGACGAGTCAAAATCAGGCGAATCCGACTCCTACCAGTCGGCCCGGCAAAGTCAAGGGGAGTCTCCACCTCAAGTACTCGGAGAATGAAACTGCTGAGGCTCCTCGGCTGGTTGTCCGCGGCGCCTCATCAGCTTCGGGGACTACTGTCGGAGTAATGGGCCACGGGTAGTCTAACCCGAGGCCCATAACCTTTCAAGACATCGGGGCTGACTGCACCCGGTCAACTCTTTTGAATTACCCCAGGACAGGCCCTTCTCTTTCCAGGAGGTGAGCCACATGGGGATGCCAGATCAGAACTCGGGGGCCGCTACCCATGCTGGGTCACGCGGCTCGGTGATATAGAACCAACCCGATTGCCACCCCTTTATGGTGTCCAGAAGGTGCCCTCGAGCCATGTGATGTTGGGCATCTTGCCCACCATGGCGCCTCCGCACTCCACCTGGCGGCCGCTCACTACCTTCGGCTTGACGTTGAAGGTCTTCAGCCATAGGCCGAAGTGGGGCTTGACTCAGAGAAAGGCCTCGCACACGACGATAAACGCCGAGATGTTGAGGATGAAGTTCGGGGCCAGATCGTGGAAATCCAGGCCGTAATAAAACATGAGCCCCGGACGAAGGGATGGAGAGGGAATCCCAGTCCGCGGAGGAAATGGGTGAGGAATACCACCCTCTCATGGGGCTCCGGGGTGGGGATGAGCTGTCCCTCATCTAGGAGCCGATGCGCGATGTCGTCGTGCAGGTATCCGGCTCTCCTCAGTTTTCTGACGTCTCCCTCCGTGACGGAGGAGACCATCCACTTGCCTCCCGCTCCGGACATGGTTGGAGAAGGTTGAGATGGAAGTGAGGACTTGGGCGCTAGAGCTCGAGTATGCGGGAGAGGATGAGCAGAGGAGGAAGAAGGCATGGATAGAAAGGTGAATCCTTATCCCTTTATATGGGCGGACAAAATTAAACGTCCCCACTTGCCTAGTAAAACTCGCTTATCCCCCAAGCGCCGCAATTGATGGCACGGTTGGGTTACCCACGCCCGTATTGATGAGAATCCCGTAATAAGGGGACATGATGTCTGCTTTGACAAGACGTGTCGAAAAACTGCCTCGCGTTATGTGCGGGGCTCGCTAAAAGAAACGGTTCGAATAGTCACCGAGCCATGACATGATGTCATGTTGCCAAAACAAGCTAGCGGATTAGATCTGCGAAAACATTATTCTCTCTGTGATGGAATGTGGAATTTGTTTTGCAGGGTCGGACACTATCTTCGTATTCAACTTCTTCTGTAATGTAAACCCGCCTTGCAATGCCGAAGACAGCTGCGCATCGGACCCATCATCATTGAAGCCTGGTTCAGGGGCTATTGAGGGAGTCCTGGATTAGGGGGTCTCCGGACAGCCGGACTATCTCCATTGGCCGGACTGTTAGACTATGAAGATACAAGATTGAAGACTTCATCTCGTGTCCGGATGGGACTCTACTTGGTGTGGAAGGCAAGCTAGGCAATACATATATGGATATCTCCTCCTTTGTAACCGACCTTGTGTAACCCTAACCCTCTCCGGTGTCTATATAAATCGGAGGGTTTTAGTCCGTAGGACAACAATCACAACATACAATCATACCATTGGCTAGCTTCTAGGGTTTAGCCTCTCTGATCTCATGGTAGATCTACTCTTGTAACACCCATATCTTCAATATTAATCAAGCAGGACGTAGGGTTTTACCTCCATCAAGAGGGCCCGAACCTGGGTAAAACTTCGTGTCCCTTGCCTCCTGTTACCATTCGGCCTAGATGCACAGTTCAGGGCCCCCTACCCGAGATCCACCGGTTTTGACACCGACAGGATGTATTCCCAAAATTAATATGATCTAGTTTGTGTTGGGGGGAAGACAAGAATGTTGTTGATGCTGATACAAGTCATCGAGAGGCAAGGATGGTATTTCTAGCCATGAATTCAGTTGACATCTCTAAAGAACCCAAAGTGTTGACGGTGATCAAGACAAATTTTGTCGAGAGACTCTTAGAAGATGCCACCGAGCAGAAAAGGAAGGATGAAGTGAAAGGCTATGAGAACCATGGATTCAACACAAGCTCAAAGTCAAGCTTGTTGTTCGAGGTGAAATGATAAGATGAGGAAGATCGACGTAAGCTTAGCTCATCGTCGGAAGTTTCTCCGGGCATAAGGACCATGTAGCATTGTTAAAAAGTTGACATGATAAAAATATAACCGATCAGGCTAGGAATGATGTGATGGGGTATAAAGCTTCCCAGTATCAAGTACTAGGTGTAATGCCAGAAGGTAAATCAAAGTAGAGGTTGGACGGGGGAATGATTTGCAGAGGATAAGTAATTGTAACTTACCCAGTAAATGGGATCAAGGAGGAAATGTGGTCGGGACCATAACTGCAAGGGATCCAATTTACAATACCGGAAGAATATTCAAATGATTAAATATCCTCGCAAGAAGGTTTCATGATAAGTCCCCCACCGTGTTCGTGGGCATGAACACAAGGTTCAGGGTCGACTCCCACTTCTACAATGCATAACCTTTCATTTTACTTCTCGCTCTTGATGAAGCTGTAGTGTTGAAATTTTATCTGATGAAAAGCCAGTAGAGTATAACCCGCATAACTTTTGAGTTCACACAGATTAGGGAAGGCATCACTACAAAAAAATACACTTCCGTGATAATACGTGTTTGTCACAGTAGGTCGCATTTTTTGTCATGCATGTACATCCATGACGATTTTATGACAGCATCAAGATAGTCATACCTGTGTTGTCGTAGAAGTGTTCCATGACATTACCAAAATTATCATGACAGAAGTGTGCACTTCCATGATGATAAATCACGCGTCATAGAAGTGCTTTCGTCAACGGTGACCGACACGTGGCATCCACCATAACGGAACGTCGTTAAGCTATCGGGTCGGGTTTTGGATCCGATAACCCGTTAACAGCCCCGACCAATGGGGATTTTCCACGTGTAAAATCATCTTTGGCTGGAGGAAACACGTGTCGGCTCATCGTTGGGATAGATGTCATCCACTCATTGGACAGAAGGCGCCTATGCTACGTCGACACGTGGCACGGCCCAACAGAGGTCCATTCCTGTGAAAAGGCCGGCCCGTTTGACTTGGTCAAAAGGTGGCGGGCCGGCCCATGGAAAGCCTGTTAACGGCTTGTTCGCATATAGCCCATTTACAACCCGCTAACCCAAGGCCCGTTACGCCCTATCCGAATTAGGCCCAGTAGCGCCATCTGGCCCATCCAATATGATTCCAGCCCGTTTTCACTTCTAGCCCATGTATGGCCCATGACGTCTTTCGGCCCATATGAGGCCCTATGTAACTCTTGGCCTATTAATGGCCCGTGGTGAAACTGACCCGTAATGAACAGTGTATCACTTTACACCCATTAACGGCCCGTGGTGAAACTGGACCGTAATGAACAGTGTATCACTTTATACCCATTAACGGCCCGTTATTCCGTTGGGCCGTTTCCAGCCCATGTTATCTTTCGGCCTTCTCAGAGTCCATTTATTCTTGGGCTCATTTCCAGCATTTGTTTACTTACGGCCCGTTACTGTCATTTTTTGCTTGTGGGACAAATTCACCCCGTGGTTACAGTCGGCCCGTTTGTGGTCCGTTAATACGTTGGGCCGTTTTCATAGCGTCATCAAATACGGCCTATTAATGATGCCCGTTATGGTCGGCCCATGAACGGACGATTCCAACTCTAGCCCATTTACGGCCATAATGCAGCCTGTTATTGGCCCATGTTTGGCCAATCGATCATACGCCCCGTATAAGGCCCATTGATGATACGGCCCGTAGAAGGCCCATTGTTTCTACGGCCCGTAGAAGGCCCATTGTTTTTACGGCCCGTAGAAGGCCTACTGTTTCAACGGCCCGTAGAAGGCCCACTGTTTCTACAGCCCGTAGGAGGCCCAGTGTCACTACAGTAAATATTAGCCCATGGTTATTGTGGCCTAGTTTTAAAAAATAGGTTATTGCAGCCACTAGCAAACCGCGGAAAAAGAACTGCACTGACTACAAGCAAACAAATAAACAAGACAACAAGGAAATAAATAAGCAATCAACTTATGCTAGGCTATCACGGCTATTACACATATTACATCCACTGGGCATCAAAGTTCGCCACCAGTGCAAATATAGGGAACAAAGCAGCATACAAACACCACAGCAAAACAAGTCCAGAACTGAAACCACTTCAGAAGAGTTCAAGAAACAATATCCTGGGTACCCATAATGCTGGCACGATTCTTAGCAAGCTTATTAGCTTTCTCTTGTTTGGCGCTTAAATCCTCCAGCACTTGCTGTTGCACAACAAAGTACGCATCTGAATTCTGCAGGGACTTCCTCAGTCCTTCGACTTCTTGCCGCAACACAGCTGGCTGATGCCTTTCAGCTTGTAGCTTAGACTGAAGAAGCCGAAGTGATTCAGGCAGCGAGTTCGAAGAGCTTGTGCCAGCGGTACTGGCCAGTAACTCGAACACTACATCAATGCAGGACTGTGGGGTTTTCTCACTGTCTACAAGATCGTTTTTATCACCTTTCTTGGAGACCAACAGGGTTGTCTCACTATCTTGAACCTTATCTACATTACTTTCTCTACCATTGCATAGTGGGGTGCTCTTCTCCAATATTCTGTTTGCATACTACAAGAGAAACAAGCAGACACATCACAGGTTTAGCTTGTAGTATACAAAACTCATTTTGGTAAACCAGTTCAGTAGTAAGGTGGACAGGATAACAGCATGAAACAAATATATATCTATGTACTATGGTCATTGTATTGTCCATATCATTCTATTTTATGTTCCCTAATCAAGATAGAGACACAGTTCAACTCATATATTTTTAAGACATAGCAGCATAGACAGAATATAAGTGTGAGAAACTACACAACATTGGCAGCACTTGTAATGTGCATCACATGAGAACATAACTGTTTATACAACTTAAACTGAAATCAACATAGAGCAAGAAGTTAGAACAGCAATCCAGTTAAAGAAATAGGTTTAAAACATACCTGTTGCGCCATTGTAGTTTCAATTGGATCCTTCAAATTCGAAAATAGTTGGTATGAGTAAATACAGTGATGCAACAGCAAAGGAGTATGGACCATAGCTACGGAATCTGACCTGAGAATAGTTGCTCTTCTGCTTTAAACATGGAGTTTGGGTTAGCTGTGGTGGTCTTCATGCTTTGGGCACTGCAGTGGCTTTACAAACTGCTCGTGTGGGGGTACTCTATGGTGGACATGGTGCTTTGTCAACTATAAGTGGGTTACTATCCGCTGGGGTTGCGGTTAGATGGGTTGTAGCTGGTTCTCTGCCCAACGGTGTAAGTGTGCAATCTGGAAGAGTCTCGATTATGTGTGGTGGGGCTAGTTTGTGGGCCAGTACAACCATGGTTCTGTCTGCATCGATGGGTAGCACTGTCTTTTGTGAAGAACGGGGTTTTGCTCCCTTAGATACTGCCATCACCCCCTCCAATTCAAATGGCTGATAAACAAGAAAATAAATTGAACATACAGACATTGTATGATAGACAGATGTGGTAATTCACATATATGTTGTCTAACCAAAAAGGACAGCATGACACAATTTCACATATATGGTGCCTAACTAAACAGGATAGCATGACACAGTTTTAGATATATGATGCATAACTTAACAGGATATAATGTCATAATTCAACATATGATGAGTACCTAAACAGGATGACATGACAAAACTATATGATGTCTTTCTAAAATAGGTTGGGATGAAATAATTCACATACATGTTGTCTAAGTATATAGGATGGCATGATATAATTGACATAATTGATTCATATACTAAGCAGCTGGCACTCGCATGTATGATCTCTAAACTAAGCAGATAGAATTCAATATTGTGCATATGATGTCTAAACTAAGCAAGGCAAGACACCGTATGCATCATATGAGAAATATAAACATTGCAACTTAGAGCATACACCTCAGGTGGGATATAGGACTGGTCATCTGTCTCTGAATCCTCCTCTGAGGAGCTCCCTGTAACCATCGAGATATATGCTTCAACAGGTACTATTGCCTACTCTGAAGACCTTGTTTTCACTCCAGATTTTTCCATAACCGGCTCAAATGGCTGATACACATGAAGAGTAGTTCAATATACACAGATTGTCGACAAATGGAATACGTAATGAAAAAAAGATGGCATGAGATAATTCACATATATGATGCCTGGCTCCATGGCAGTGCATAATTCACATATATGATAACTGGCTGAAAAACATGGCATTGCATAATTCACATATCTGATATAGAAAGAAAACAGGAGGCATTCACACAAAGAATGTCTAATCTAAGCAGATGGCATGGCAATGCAAGACACCATATGCATGATATGAGCAATATAACCTAGCCAAGTTAGAGCATGCACCTCGGGGGGGGGGGGATACGACTGGTCATCTCTCTCTGTTGAGGAGCTATCTGTAACCAGCAAGAAATCTGCATCGATAGGTAGCACTGACTGCTCAGAAGACCTTGTTTTCACTCCAGATTTTCCCATGACCGACTCAAATGGCTGATGCACGAGAAGAGTAGATGAATGTATAAACATTGTTGACAAATGGAATACATTATAGAAAAAAATATGGCACGATACAATTCACATATACGATGACTGGCTAAATAGGATGGCATTGCATGATTCATGTATATGATGCCTGGCTAAAGAAGATGGCATTGCATAATTCCCATATACTCCCTCCATTCCTAAATATTTGTATTTTTAGAGATTTCAAATGGACTACCACATGCGGATGTATATAGACATATTTTAGAGTGTAGATTCACTCATTTTGTTCCGTATATAGTCACTTGTTGAAATCTCTAAAAAGACAAATATTTAGGAATGGTGGGAGTATGATATAGAAACCAAATAGGTGGCATTCACACAAAGCAAATCTAAACTAAGATGATGACATATAAGATGTATAATGTAAGCAATGCAAGGCACCATATGCATGATATGACCAACATCAGCATGCCAGGTTAGAGAAAACACCTCAGGTGGTAAACAGGCGTGGTCGTCTCCTTCTGAATCTCCATCTGAATAGTTATCTTCCTCTGGAATACAATCTGGAAATGCAGGAGGGGGGACACTTTGCCCACCATGGAGCGGCGTCTGCATGACATTATATTCGCATGCAACGGTCTTCTCCTTTTCTCTACATGTTCAGTATGATTGTGTACAATATCTGACATGCATAATAAAAAATAGTTAGATTTTGTAAGGCCTAAGGGGTGCATGCAAAAATCAAGATTGATGGTAGCAAACGAGTGGATAGATCCAAAACTAATGATAGCAGGTAGATTATAGCTTCAGTTTAAAAAGATAGACAATGGATCATCTATTGTTTGTTCCCCACCCAACATGAACCACATAGAAGACTCCAAATGAACCAGATAGTAGACAGATACTATTCGTTGTTGGCTCAATATGAGACCCATGGGAAATTCAAAACTCAAGATTGAACGATAAAGTAGCAGGTAATAATAACCGATGTATAACGTAAGCAAACACGAAAGACTGCGACCTCTCTTCTGGAACTGTGTAGTCCTCAGCTTCATCTGCTCAGTCGATGATGGTAATACAGTTGGCGTGGCTGCCGGCAACAGGGAAGATGATCTGAGGCGGCGAAAGGAAGTCTGCAGGGGGGGTCTCTACTGAAGTGAATGCTTCCGTCGATGGTGCACCTCAGGTGGGGTGGATGACGGCACGACAGGAGCAGGACATAACACACAGAGTTTTCTTTGACGCCTGTCTGAAAATGAAGTAAATCTGTAAGGGCTCCTTAGAATTGGAGGATTCTATAAACATAGGGACAGGAAAAACACAGGAATAGGATAGGAATGCACGTGCAAAACAGAGCATTTGGAAACATAGGATTTCAGTCAACCTGGGTGTTTGGCTCACATGAATTGGAAGAAGAGAGGAATGGAGAAACAAAGTGATGCGACGAGTGTACAACCTCTTTGGCATAGCCTTGTGGACCTCAGCATCATTGGGTTGGACATGGAGGATGGTGATGATGCCAGTGTGACTGTCGGAGGCGGGGAAGAAGATCCGAGGCCTCTGGAAACGGCGCCGAGGGTACTGCTCCGTTGTGATGGACGGTTTCGTCGTTGGAGCAGCTCCGCTAAGGTGTACGGCGTGCTAGATGTAAAACACATCAGCCGCGCCATGGCCGCTCCGACAGATGCTGTAAGTACTTCACTCTGAACTTAATTGAAGAAAATGAACTTCACAGTCGAAACTGAGTTTTACTGTTGAAACTGATTGAACTAGTAACAGAGCATTGCAATAGATGTTTAGGGCGTTCGAGCACTAGTAGCAGAGAAGCAGTGATCTAAATTAGCAGACGCTCGAGCAGGGAGTGCACTAGCAGAGAGCAAGTCGTGCAGTAGCACCGCGAGTGAGTGCTAAAGCAGCAACTCCTGTAGCTGCCGGAGGTCGTGCAGCAGCAGCAGCGCAAGCGAGAGCAAGAGCAGAGCAGCAGCGTGAACGAAAGCAGGAGCAGTGCAGCAGCGCGACCGACAGCAAGAACAGAGCCGCAACGCGAGCGAGAGCCGGAGCAGCTGCAGCTAGTGCCGTTGTGGAAGTCGCCGCCGAGGAAGCAACAACATGGGGGAGAGAGATCGTGGATGATGTTGCCGGCGACGGCGCCGTCGATGGAGACATGCCATGTCTGCTCGGTATCGAGCACCGGCAGCCCCATGAGATCGAATAAAAGATAAAATGCAGCGGTGAGTGCAGAACCTCCTTGGTGGCGCCGAGTTGGCCTCGGCTTCATCGAAGGAATTGGTGAGGGTGCTGCGGTTCCGGTGGGGCAGGTCAAGACGGCGCTGTGGGGATTGAGGTGGCATGATAGATGAGGCGAACGTCGGGGCAGCTCCTTGGAGGTGGAGGACGGGGCGGCTGATCCGGCGGGATGACGAGATTGACAACGGATCCTCATCCGATGCGGTGGATGAGGGACATCGAGCTGTTGTGGTGGACGACGTAGTCGGGGAAGAGTCTCCGGCTGGGCGGCGATCGGGATGCCGATGGAGGAGCGTGGGGTTTCGTGGGTTTTGGCGGCCTCGGTGTACGAATGGGGGGTGAAGGGGGAGGGGGGAGCCAAGCTTAGGGACGCGCTTGTCCGAAATGTAGGGTAAGTTACCAGCGTACCCCCACCGGTTTTGACACCGTGACGTGGAGCTTCATTTCCGGCTGAGGGGTAGAAGGGGGATTTCGCGTGTCTGGGCTGCGGGAGCGATTTTGGATGAGGAGGGAGTTCTCGTGTGCGTCCAAATTTTGGGATAACAAGGCGCGGCGTGGGTTGAAGAAGCGGGAGTTTCAAAGCAGGTGAGACAAAAGATACTCGAGCTTGAAAATTTCGGGATAACAAGGTGCGGATTCCTTGTTCGGCAAAACAAACTTAACGTGTAAAAAAACAATTCATACAGGACACAAGAGAGTCATGTCCCCTTTTACTATATTGCTATAGATTCCATTGAAAAAACTATAAGAAAAATGTAAAAAAATCGGGAGAACAAGATTACCCTGCACAGTACCAAATCGATTCGCACTTCCCTCAACAACAACAAAAAACAAATCAATTCCCACCAAAGAAAGAGTAATGTCCCTTTTTATATGATTACAGATGCCATGATCTCGAATTTCAATTTTTGAATCCATGTTATGTTGAATTCGAATATATCGTTAAGTGACCTTGCGGTTTATAATTGATGTAGTCGTACATTTTGATCTTCCATCATATATGAACATTTTACTCCACCATGTGAACATATATATTGTCGTCTACCATATGGACTAAATTTGAATCAATTTTCCTTATTTGAATACGATTGTTGTCAAGTTATACAATAATTTAAATATTATCTTGATAACAAAAAACATACATATAGCAGTAATCATATTTCACTATGAACTACATGTACCATACGCTCTCCAATTCAAATATTTGTATCCATTTTATGTTGAATTCAAATCATAGTACATTATTGGTCTAGGTAGCGAGATGTTTGGGATAATCTAAACCCTATTTTCATACATATAATTTTTGGCTGAATTGTGACAAGTTTTGGTATAAGCCTCTTGCAAAACCGGAGATTCTCTCAACAAGCCTCGTGGTTCCGAGAGGGAACGTGTCACCTTTGTGTGCGAAACGATATACGCTACCTCCCCCTGATTTTATTTACAGAGGCAACATGGAACTATATGAGTGCTCTGTTAAATTTTGGAATTATTTTGGGTTCATTTGGCCTTTTATACATTAATTGAGTTTCTGGACTTTTAATGTGCATAATCTAAATATGAATTGCATGCACATGCTCCGGTGCACCAAAGTGGGTTGAAAAATCACATGTGTGTCCTTGGTTGAATTTCTAGGTCCCATGAAAGAAATGAGAATGAAATTCAAACATCTGGGCATCATGACTCGGCCGAGAACATCGAGAAACTTTGATTTTAAATTCATGTAAATCCAAAACTAGCCTGGAAATCATGAAACTTGGCATGGTGTCATGTCATGGCACTAACATGTTGTGGTAAAAAATTGGGCCGATTTGGAAGCTCGTGGTTCTAAGAGGGAACGTGCCACCTTTGAGTGTGAAACGATATATGCTGCCCCCCCCCCTTGAGATTCTTAACAAAGGCAACATAGAACTACATTAGTGCCCTGTTAAATTTTTGAATTATTCCGGGTTCGTTTGTCGTTTTTTTATACATTAATTGAGTTTCTAGTCATTTAATGTGCATAAGTCAAATTTGAACTACAAGCACATGCTCTCGTGCACCAAAGTTGGTTGAAAAATCACATTTGTGTCCTCGGGTGAATTTCTAGGTCCCATGCAAGAAATGAGAATAAAATTAAAACATCTGGGCATCGTGGCTCGACCGAGAACATTGAGAAACTTGGTTTTAAAATTCTTGTAAATCCAAAACACGTCTGAAAATCATGAAACTTGGCATGGATGTCATGTCATGGTACTACCATGTTGTGGTAAAAAAATTGGCTGAATAGGAATATATTTTTGTATAAGCTTCTTGCAAGCCGAAGCTTCTCTCAAGAAGGCTCGTGGTTCTGAGAGGGAACATGCCACCTTTGAGTGCAAAATGATATACGTTGTCTCCCTTGAGTTTATTTACAAAGGCAACATAGAACTACATGAGTGCCCTGTTAAATTTTGGAATTATTCCGGCTTCGTTTGGCCTTATTTACATATTAATTGAGTTTTTGGTCATTTAATGTGCATAATTCAAATTTGAACTACAAGCACATGCTCCCGTGCACCAAAGTTGGTTGAAAAATCACATTTGTGTCCTCGGGTGAATTTCTACTCCCTCCTTCCATCTATATAGGTCCTAATGCGTTTTTCGAGGCTAACTTTGACCAAACGTTAGAAAAATAATATATGACATGCAACTTACACAAAGCATACCTTCAAATTTGTATGTCAAAGGAGCTTCCAATAATATAATTTTCATAGTATACATCTCATGTGCTATTAATCTTGTCAATAGTCAAAGACTGTCTTGAAAAACACATTAGGCCCTATATAGATGGGAGGAGGGAGTAGGTCCCATGAAAAAAATGAGAATAAAATTCAAACATCTGGGCATCGTGGCTCGGTCTAGAACATTGAGAAACTTGGTTTTAAAATCATGAAACTTGGCATGGTGTCATGTCATGGTAGTACCATGCCGTGGTAAAAAAAATTGGCCGAATAGGAACAAATTTTGGTATAAGCTTCTTGCAAATCGGAGCTTCTCTCAAGAAGGCTCGTGGTTCTGGGAGGGAACGTGTCACCTTTGTGTGCATAATTCAAATTTGAAATACAAGCACATGTTCCAGTGCACCAAAGTTGGTTGAAAAATCACATGTGTGTCCTCGGGTAAATTTCTAGGTTCCATGCAAGAAAATGGGAATGAAATTCAAAATTCTGGGCGTCGTGGCTGGGTTGGAAACATTGAGAAACTTATTTTTTTAATTCCTGTAAATCCAAAACACGCATGAAAATAATGAAACTTGGCTTGGTGCCATGACATGGCACCAACATGCTATGGTAAATTTGCGGTCCGATTTGCGAAGGCGCACACATTAACAATCAACAAAGTCATTTTGGAACAAGTGATGTCACGTTACAATCAGAAACACAAGTATTATTGAAACTGTGGGCGTTCTACTTACTAGTACCATTTACGTGCCGCCACGCATCCTCATTTTTTTATTAGCTAGGAGGCGCCGTGCAGGGTAGCTATTTGAGTACGAGAGGCGTGCGATCAGACCCCTGCGCGTGCTTATTAGGAGGAGAGCCCTTTTACCTCCATATGCCGTCCACCTCTCTCCCAAGGTCTCCATTAATGGCGCCCGAGCCTCTGTTTAATGGCGTGGCTATGTCTCACTCGACTGAGATTTAAGAGAGAAAAAAGAAAATCTAAAAGCATGGATCTTGATGTAAGATCCGATGGACCTATATAGCATCTACTGCGACTTATAAGGTCGATTAATTTTTCTTTGATGAAAGAAGGGCTTGCCCCTTCCGATTTTCATTACTGAAAACCACCACAATTCACAAGAAGTTCAGCACAACTCCAGCCTAACACGAAGGACTAAAAGCTACCAGATTGAAATCGCAACATCCCAAGAGGCCAACAAAGGCCAAACATCCACGCTAGAACCCAACATTTCACAACCGACGACACAATCCACATCCTAAACCGGTTATTACATCAAAAGAAACCAGGAAACTGAAGGAAGCCGAGCAGCAACTAGAAGAACAGCAATGCCAGGGTCGCCACAGCAAGAGTTTTCTTAATTCCAGCCTTGCAACATTGATCTTCCATAGAAAGATAAGGACGATTAATTGTCTTACATAATTAGAAAGATAATTAAAAAAGCCACATGCGGCTATGCCCGAAATACACAAGGGAAAAAGAAGAAGGAAGACAAGGATCTGGCTTGCTGATCTCTACTTTCTTGAAGCGTTGTTGTAGGCCACGTGAACTAGTCTCCGCGGCGAGCGGCGATGAACTCTTTCGTGTCCTCAAGACGCTGCTTGAGAACATCCACGGATTCCTCCACCAGCGTTTGGCGCTCGTTGCGGAGCATGTCATTCTCGTCCATAAGTTTCTTGACGATGACGCCGGTCCTCTTCAACAAGGCACTGGTCTCCTCCTACTGGTCTGCACTTCGGACGATCTTCTCCCTCGGCGGGTCGCGCTCGGCCAGGAGCCTCTCATTGCCCTCCCTTAGTTGCCGGATGACGCCGGTAGCCTATTCAAACGAGGCTTTCATGTCGTCCTGCAACCTCGCCCAGCCGGAGATCTGATCCATCTGGCTATGGACGATCGCATGCATACGCCTGTAACAGTCGTCGCCTTCCCGCGAGAAATTTTCCCAGGCCGTCGTGGCACGGCGGGACATCTCTGCTGCATTCGTGGCGCGGCGGGACATCTCTGCTGCTTTCGCGGCGCGGCCAGGACAGTCTGCTGCATCGACGGCGCGGTGGGACCTCTATGCTGCTTCAGCGGCGCGGCGGGACCTCTGTGCTGCTACTTCCGCGCGGCGGGACATGTCGGCTATTCTCGCAGTGAGGCGGGACATCTCTCGTGCTTTTGCTTCCATGCTCGCCTCTCCCTGGTGGCAATCTCTCGACCCAGAACTCACGCTGGCCATGGCAGACGCAAGGGAAGGATGCTGAATGACTTGTTTGTTTTTGTGGATGAGGAGTTGAGGAGGAATGTGCAGTTATCTTGGCATAACAGTATTTATAACCGAGTACTAATATGCTCCTAAGTGGGAAACCGTTTAGGTTGTGATCAGTGTGAACAGGTTTGCAATTCAATATACTCCCCTTTTGTAAGGCCCTGCTTTGGAAAGGTGCATGCATGCAACTATTTCATTGGTTGCATTGAAAGCCATTGTTGTTGGTGCCATGGCTGAAAAATTAATATACTGCATGCATGCTTTTTCATTGGCTGCATGCATGTGAGAGAGTGCATTGGGAGTGAAATGAAAGAATTAATGTGAGCAAATTACTATGTGTCTTGGTCTAAGAGAAATTGTCTTTAGGCCTAATAAACCCAGACAGAGGGAGTAGCGTGGTACTAATACGCTCCTAAGTGGGAAACCGTTTAGGTTGTGATCGGTGTGAACAGGTTTGCAATTCAATATAGCATGGAGTAATTTGGAATGTGACGAGACGCAAGCTCAAAATTTATTGACGGTTCTAGTTTCGAAGTGCGGCACTATTCCCGGATGGAGTACTTCTTTTTCTACTCCCTCCTTTCCGGTTTTATAGGGCTTATCTCAAAATTTTAGTTTTTCCATTTTATAAGGCTCAATTTGGTTGTTCCCCAACACATGTTCAGATTCCAAGGTGCATTAAATCATTGCATGCAACTATTAAGAGAAAATTGACCAATGCATGTACTTTATGCATGCATGCATTGCAATTAATGCATTGATAAACATAATTTTTTGAGAAAAACAAGAGCACTAATTAGGTGCTTTTGCAAACTACAAAAAATATTCCACCACTCACCATCTTGGTTGGTGAGATTTTTGAATTAAGCCCTATAAACCGGAAAGGAGGGAGTACTGCTGTGTGCGTGCAACAACTGGCACCGTCATATACATATCTGACAGTTAATGGGGCGTTCGACAGGAATAGCCGCGTGGCGAGCTCTAGGCTAGTCTTTTTTTCCGACGCATTAAACCTATCTCTCGGGACTTCTCGCATGCACCATCGTGCCACCCACAAAAACTTGTACTCTGAGTTTAGTAGTACGTTATACAGGAAGAGAAGAGGTGCACGCACGCTCTCGTCCTCTCACACACGCGTCTGTTTTTTCTCGAAAAGGAGGATGATGACCCCCGGCCTCTGCATCTGGGAGTCACACACGCATCTGTAGCTACAAATTGTAGTGTTCTCAACCATCCGATTGGCTCTATCATGGATGTACCTATATACTAAAACATGTCTAGATACATCTATATTTTGACAAATGGAAGGCATGTATTGTGGAACGGAGGGAGTGCTTGTCATCAAAATGGATAAAAAGGGACGTATCTAGAACTAAAATACGTCTACATACATCTCCTTTTATCCATTTTGATGACAAGTAGTACTTCTTATCCAAAGGAACCTTATATCCAACAGACACAAAATATCCGTATGACTGTTGGAAATTACTGATCTGATGTCAAAGTAATTGCTGCATCGCCACCAAAACCCACCATTTCTTAAGCTAAAGTAGACCAAGGTAATCCCTATATTAGCATATTACTAAGATAAACAGAAGGCACTGTAGAAACATTTAGGACGTGAGCTTGTCAATCTGAATGTGGAGGGACACCAGCTTAGCCCCGGCCAGCAGCTTGGGCGGAACTGTCAAGAAGGTCAGCTCCTGCACGTCGACGGGATCCTTCCTGCTTGTCACCTCCATTTCCACCTTGACGGCGTCGGTCGTGCCTTTGGGCTCCCCCGGCGGGCCATTGGCCCACAGCTTGGCCACGTAGTGCGGCAGTGGGGACGCCCCCGCTCTGATGCAGACGACCGACACGGCGATAGGCGCGCCGATGTCGAGCATGCTGCCGACCAAGAAAAACGTGCGGCGGTCCTCCTCCGCGAACAGCAAGAGCCGTGGCTCCGACAGTGGCACTTGCAGCTGGAGCACCTTGTCATACTGGATCCTATGCATGGGCATGGGATGCGCGGTGCTGATGTGCTGGTAGAGCGCCGGCGGCGGGCCTTCGTAGCCGCAGACGGGCACGGGGCATTTGCAAGGCGCGAGCAGACACACGCTCTGGTGATCGGCGAGCTTGTGGTAAGTGACGTAGAGCCCACAACCTTCATGCGGGCACTCCACCCACACCGACGAAAGGACGGAGTCCACCACCGTGTTCCGCACGTCGAAGCACCGCCGTGCTCGCACTTCTGGCACTGCCGCTGTTTCCCGGGGCGCTCGACGCGGTAGGCCGCGCAGGCCAGGTGCCCTCCCTTGCACTGCAGAAATCAATCGAACAACACATCAATCAAGAAACATGCACCTTTCTCAATTAGCTGAACGGACGAGGTGTATTCGAACCTCATACATTGGAGGCGTCAAGGGGCGGAGGCACAAGGGGCAGTGGAGCACGGTGAGGTCCATCGAGACCTTAGAGAGCTCCATCGTTGGGTCATGTTCGGTCTGCATGATCTTGCCCTCCTCATGCACAACCATCTCTCGACTTGGGCCGGGGTATTACAAAGCTTTACCGTCACATATTTTATACTACTTCAAGGTGCACTAAATCAACACATGCAAGTATCAAAAGGAGAGTCACTGCATGCATGCATGTGTTGTAATTAATGCATCAGTAAACGCAAATTATTGAAATATATTGAGTGCAGTGCTTTGATGTGTCGCGTCAACTCGTACATTAACGAGAAGTTTGATTATCCTCTCCCTCGCGGATTTAACTGCACCTGCCTTTGGCTGTATGACAGGTTAGCCACACACCTGTCGGGCCCACCTGTCATACACGCAAAGGCAGGAGCGTCCCTCCCTCGCCCATGAGCGTGGTGGCTGGCAAGACTAGGAGAAGCTTTCGCTGCACGCTCTCCCCCCCGCACACGGTGGACATGCAGCAGTTCAATCAGTGTCAGATGGCCAGAAGCGTACTGTAGTACTCCTCCAGTGCAGTAGTACTCCATCATTGTTCGACTTCCCGAAGAGGCGAAGAGCCAAGCGCAGCCCGGACGCTCGTGTGGCAGTTTCATGTGTAGAGTAGTCTAAGATAGCATGTACCGTGCATGTAAGCTTAAAATCGTCGGGGTCGGCTCCATGCTATGTGGCCGTCTCGAAGTTTAAAAAAAATTAAAATAGTCTTCTAGCCCTACCTGACACCCTGGTGATTGTAGTTTGCACGCTCATCTGGTCAAGACAGGAATATATATTTTAATTAGTTTTTTTTGAAAAGGGGGGACTCCCCGGCCTCTGCATCAGAACAATGCATATGGCCACATATATTTTAATTTGTGGTGGGTAAATGTTAGAGGTTGCAGCAAATGTATTGTACACTGCGGGTCTTTCAGCCAAGTTTAGAGGCAAGCATGTGGGGCCAGTGCTATGATGTGTCGCGTCAACTCGTACAACGAGGAGAAGCTTGATTTTACTACACGCCTTCTCCCTCACCCATGCGCGCGGTTGCTCGCAAACGAGGACATTCTTTTGCTTAGTAGTACTTCTACAACAAGCTATCCGTCCCACTCGCGGTGGACGGACATGCAGCAGTGGATTCGACACTCTAGAAGCAGTAGTAGTAACATCATTGTTCGTCTTCTCGAAGAGGCGAAGAGCCAAGCGCAAACCGAACGTTGCAGTTGCGAACATTGGAGCACGCATATAGCCAGGCTCTTGCATGAGACAAAATTGCTATGTGAGCCCACTATTGTACTAGTACGTACAATTACTTGCTAGTATAGCCCTGTAAACCAGAAAGGAGTATTTGCCCTTCTAGAGATTTCAACAAGTGACTAGACAACACCGAGACGGAGTACATATGGAGCAAAATGAGTGAATCTGGACCGTAAATAAAACGTACTAGTTCTATCGTTTTCCTCTCTGGGGTGCACAATATTGAGTATACTGACTAGTCTCTTTTGACACGCATTTACATTTTTTTACACAGTACAGACGCAAGCGCTCATATACACGCGCATACACTCACCCCTATGAACACACACACGCACGGCACTATCATCTTGAAATTTATGAAGTCATCATAGGCACCTCGTCGTCGACGGGTCCATAGGTGCTTGAATGCCAAGGAGGGAGAGGGTAGCGGTTCCCGAGACGTTGAACGGTCAATGATGCATCCTCAATTACATGTAGAGGGAATTAATTGGAGAAGCAGAATAGAGCCAGCACAATGTGAATGCAACAGAGTTTGGACTCTCATATAATAAAGGCGCCCCACCACTCCAATCCATCTACTCCCAAGTCTCTGCGCAACACTGCTCACTCCAATCCAAGACCAAGTGACCAGAAGCCCCAAGCACATATGGAGGCGATGGACGCGAGCGGCAGTCGGCTGTGCCAAATCATCCAAGGCGCCGGCCTGCGGCCCCGCACCGCGCAGCGTTTCCAGACGGTGCTAGCGACCGCAGGCATCCTTCACGCGGTCATCGCCGCCAAGGGAGGAAACCCACAGCTGCCGGAGGAGCCCGATCCTCTGCCCGTGCCATTCTCTCTGACACAGCGCCGGCTCGGGAGGTCCTCTGACCCTTCTTCCTCCCTGCCGTATTGTCCGCAGATCCAACCTGCCGCCGCCGACATCCCGGCGACCCTCAGGTATAAGTTCTTCGAAAGCGGCCTTGCTCTACAGCCCCAGATCCCCACGTGTCTGCATGTGCATCTTTTTCTACTCCCATCATCTCTTCCAAACCCACCTAAATTTTTAGTATTATTAGAGGTAAAGCTACTTCATGCATTCGAATCTAGGGCTTTGTTCAAACAACGAAGAAAGGGGGGAAAGTTGTAGCATGAATCTAGGACTTGATTCAAAGAGGAAATAATATGGTGAAAGTAGTAGAGACCGGATACCCAACCGGTCTCTTGGTTGAAAAGGGAAATAATGGGAAAACGTAGTACAAACTGGATAAGGAACATATCTATTATTGGTTGAAAAAAGGATAGAAAGTGGCAGCTGGTGGACAAGTCAATAGAGTATGTCCAGGATTAGATTTGCTGCCGTCACATAGTAAAAGGTCTCAGGATTAGATTTGCTGCCCTCACATAGTAAAAGGTCTCAGGATTAGATTTGCTGCCCTCACATATAGTAAAAGGTCTCCAGGATTAGATTTGCTGCCCTCACATAGTAAAAGGTCTCCAGGATTAGATTTTCTGCCCTCACATAGTAACAGGTCTCCAAGATTAGATTTGCTGCCCTCACATAGTACAAGGTCTCCAGGATTAGGTTTGCTGCCCTCACATAGCATGAACAAACTCGGCATCACCACTTTATGCCTCCTTGTAGGTACATTGTGCTGATGTGTCCACTGTCGCATGTCCTTATACCAACCTTTTGCTGTTGTTAATGTAAGGGCGCATGTAAAATGAAGCGATCACACTGTTACCTTAGGGACATGTCTAACCAGTGTTATTGTTAATCTAATGCCTCGAGTGATAAGATGCAATTAAACTATGTTACAAATGGCACTCCTGCTGTTTTCCCCGGTATGGTAAGTAAGTTGCTCCTTTACGCTGCTGAGTGTCCTGGTGTCCCCACGGTCCCATGCCCTTAAACCAACTCTTTAAATGCTGTTGATTTACTGTGTCTAGTAAACAAGCAATGCCACCATTAAAGTAATCCCATATTTGAGGAATCTCATTATTGATCGTAATGCTTCTGGTAACATGAAGCATTGCTGACGTTTTCAAATTTCTACTGTCCTTGAGTGATTGCCATGAACATAATTAAGATGCTTCTTTTCATTTTGTATATGTTTCATATATTCTTATTGACCAGCAACTGTTTACTTTCTATCTTTTTGTGCAAATAGGGATATCGATTTCACCTTGTTGCTATTGTGACCTTTTGGTGAACTGCACAAAACACTTTTTTTGGAATGAGTGTCTTGTGCAGTTCAACTAAAATTTCACGTGGGCAACATCTCTCAATTTTGGTGGAACTGCACAAAATGGTGATTGGAGTTTCCAAAATCTCCGTCAAGTTCTGCTGGTAATCTCGTGCAACATTTTATTAGCCTTTGCAAGATGGAGCCGTCACTATCACCACAATGGCACTTTATTTTAGTGGAACTACACAAAAGGATAAGAAAATTATAGTTGCACCTTACATGAGCCGGATAGCCAACCTTAATGTTCCTCAATTTTAGTGCAACTACTAAAGAAGAACCTGCCAGCTCACAAGAGCAAGTACTTCTTTCTAGCTGAATGATGCAATCTTTGCTTCATTTCAGGTGAACTGCAGAAAAAGGCGCATGAATTGAATCATGGAACTCCAGGCAGACCTCATCCAAGTAGAGCTGGAGGTTGAGTTCAAGGAGGCCGCTATTAAAGCGAAATCATGCTCTCCTGTCTCCTTGTTTGTGTTGTGCAAACATGCTATGCAAACAGGAATACTCAACTACAGATGTTGTGACGGTCAAGAGCATTCGCCAAGTTCTTCGATTGTATGACATGGCTAGCCAATATGGATTTAATCCTGATATTCACTTTATCAAAAGGCTCTAATGGGTTGGTTCTGAATCTTGCAAGTTGGGAATCAGTGAGATGTGTAGGCATCTTTGTTGTACTTATTATTTGAATCTTATTTGTTGGTTCTGAATCTTTCAAGATGGGAATCAATGAGATGTGTAGGCATCTTTGTTGTACTTATTATTTGGATCTTATTTGTTGGTTCTGAATCTTGCAAGCTGGGAATCAATGAGATGTATAGGCATCTTTTTTGTACTTATTATTTGGATCTTATTTGTTGGTTCTGAATCTTGCAAGCTGGGAAACACGGCATGATGATGCAGAGGACAACAACCATAACAAACAGTTCAAACTTGGTAGTATTATCTTTGTGAAAGTGCGACAAATGTGCTGATCGTGTGTGTCCTGAGAATAATAATTCTAATTGTTGTGCATGTTGATCCTGTGGCACTGATAGAACGAGCGAATGCATTGCTTGTTTTAAGTATAAATTTCTATTAAAGCTAATTAAATTTAAGTAAAGTGACCACTAACTCCTGTTATTACAGTACCAATACAAACCCACTCGTAAACCGACGTGTGGCCGAGGGTGCATCTTCTACCAGGCGTGCAGCGGACGAGGGAGGGGTAGTAACTGTTGTCGCCTGTACACACTCAGCATACTGTTGAATCCAGTTCCCCAAGAGCTGAAAAACGAACTGATGTCGCCGCCTACACACTCATTCACTTGAAGAGACTCCAATGGCGATTCAAGGGGTGAGCCTGCTGGATATGGACTTCAGCAAGGAGTTCCCCTTTGAGTTTGCCATTCAGTCCTATGGCTGCACCAAGTTGAATGTGATGTACACCAATGATACGGACTCGGTGAAGCTCTGCCTCGCCTCAGTCCTATGGTTGCACCAGGTTCTGGAGCATTCGCCCGTTTCATCGGCAGCGCCGATTGCACCTTCGCTACGGTGGAGAGAAGGAAGAACGCGGCGATTCGGCCATCTGGTGCAACAAGCTTGTCGACATCCAGAAGGAATACAAGATCATCAGCAACGGGCAGGAGAAGGACTCCGTGGTTGACCTCGCTGAGACCAACATCGACCCCTCATACGCCAACATGAAAGAAGACGACCTGAACACAGGGAGGTACCTCTGAATTAGCCTACATAACCTACGCAGCCAAGGACGCATACGCATGCTACAACATGTACAGGCAGATCTTGGACATGAGGGCGTGTCTGCTTCCCGTAACCGACGAGTACACGGACAGCCGCAGTGTCATGATCAAGCGTGCCAGTAAGGTCTAGATGTTGTACTTTATCTGTTTATAAGCACCTTTACCATCTGAGTGTTTCATGCATTAGCCCATATGTCGTAATTATCTGTTTTGTCTGAAATATTTCTTTTAAGAACCCATTAACCTGATTGCTTTTTTAGTGGCTATTTGCTTATGTATGTAAACTAGTTCACTTGTCTGTAAAAGAAAACTAGTTCACTCGGCTGCCGTGCTTTGAATCTCCTTCCTCCCAACATATTCCCCTCCTCAGGTGGACCCAGCAGGTCTTTGAATTTTCTCCCAGTTTCTTTTTCGATGTAAACTGAGTTTTCTCCCAGTACTTTCCCCTAGAACCAACTCAACTGTCCCACGTCTAGCCTAAAAAATAATAATACCCCACGTACTATTAACTCATCAAATTAAAATGATATTTTATTTCGTAAGTTGAAAGTTCTTACAAAATAATAATAATAATTGTTTATATATAACTTGGCAAGTTAACTCCTAGTGATTGCGTACATAAGCTTGCAAAGATTTTACTGATGTGTAATCATGTGTTTATGTTTTTATAACATTTCTCCGTCTAGCCCAACATGATATTTTCACCCAGCCCAGCAAGTCCACGGATTTCGAGAAAAATGCAAATGGGATTTAAACGGGCTGCATAGATGCTACATCATTGTTTCACCCAGCCCACCAAATGAACTAAAAAAACAAATGGACTGGCTGACATGTGGGCTAGTAGGTCGAAGCCAAAGAAGGCGTTGGATTTACATCCAACGGCTGGCATTCTTCTTCAATCTCTCGTCTGACATGTGGGCCAGAAGGTCGAAGCCTAAGAAGGCGTTGGATTTACATCCAACGGCTGGCATTCTTCTTCAATATCTCATCTTCTTCCCCCAGCGCTGCCGGAACCGCCTGCTCCAGCCTTCGGCGTCCAGTGGCGTTGTTTTTCGCTACTCAGCGAAACGCTACCCCGCCGATGGCCAGGCCATCCCTCCACTCCGCACCTCCTGTTATTCTCTGCCGAGTGTAGGCCCACCACGCACCCGAACCAGTCAAGTTTCAGACTCCTCTCCGTCTGCGACTCTGATGCCGCGTCTTCCCCATCTCCGGGTCATTCCAGTCTGGGGCCTCACCGTCGCCCACCGCCTCGGTGCGCTCGGTGTGGCGTGGTCAACATACGAGAGTCATCGGAAGAGGACTGTACGTGGAGAGCCTAATGGCTGGGACCCACGAGGTCCATGGTCGCATGCAAGGAAAGTTCCTCCTTATTACGCACTGTATGTGCACTGTACGTGGGAAGGGCTTCTATATTTCACGAAAAAAATGTTCCCCCCGCTGACAGGTCGGACCCACCAGCTATATCTTCGCACGCAAGGAAGTGCCTCCTTATTACGCACCAAAAAATGAATACCCCCTGCTAGCTGGGACCCACCATAGTGGGTGGCTGACTTGTGGGCCTACTAAGTTGACGAGGACGGAGGGCTTTGTCAACTTAGTCAATATGAACGATTCTAGCTCCAGTGACCGTACAATGTCCATCCAACGGCCATAGTGCTTCTTCAACCTCTGGTCTTCTTGCTCCAGCCGCCCAAACCAGCGCCGGTCGTGTCGCGTGCTCCTGCCTCTCGTGGCCGGCTGTGATGCCGCGGAGGCCTCACCGCCCCCTACTACTCCCACCGCTGGCCCAGGGTATCCCTCTACTCACCCACACCCCATGTTATTCTGCGGTGACGGCAGCCTCACGCCGCAGCCAAACCAGTGAACCCTCGTACTCCCTCCACGTGGGCATCCACTGCCACGTCTTCCCCGGCTCCACGTCGTCCCCTTCCTAGGCCTCGCCGTCTTCCACCACCTTGGTGCTCTCGGTGCGGCGTGGTCAATGTGGTCAACGACCGACTTCCATCGGAAGAGTACTATACATGGAGAGACTGACAGCTGGGTCCACGGCCACAGCCCAGTTTTTTTGTGATTTGCCAAGTAAGTCGCTTTGTTAGGCCTGTTGGGCTGCAAATCTTTCAAGACGAGGAGACCTTCATTCGGCTGGCCGAGAAAATGGCCTATCAGTAATGAGAAATGGGATGTGCATTTTTAAAACACATCAAACCGACAATTAGTTTCAAATATATTTTTTTTCATTTCAAGATTTTAAATTACATTAATTTTTATGCATGGAGAATTTGTTGGATTTTATATTGATATACATTTATTTTTACAATCAGTTTGAATGTGCGTCGAAATTTCGGGATTAAAAACAGTTCGGACCGCACCGAAATATGCAAAATTTCGTATATTTTTTAACCGTGGCCACAATATGGGTTGTAATGCTAACAAAAAGAATATGGGCTCCAAAAAAACCTTAAGAATTAGAAAATGGGTTGTAAATTATTAGAAATAATGGCAGATGGGTTGTGTGCTATTTTCCATAGATTTGAGGCTTTCCTAAAAAAGGGTTGACTCACAAGCAGTGATTGTTGGATGTCCATCGAACGACCGTCGTGCTTCTTCAATCTCTGCTCTTCCTGCTCCAGCCGCTCAAACAAGCGCCGGCGGGACTGCCTGCTCCCTCCTCCTCGCGGCCGGCTGTGCTGCCGTGCAGGCCTCACCGCCCCACTGTACTCACATCGCTGGCCTAGCCATCCCTCTACTCACCCACACCTACCGTTATTCTCCGGCGATGGCAGACGAACCAGTAAACCCTCGTACAGTCGTACTCCCCTCCGCATGGGAAACAACTGCCGAGTCTTCCCTGCCTCCGTGTCGTTCCCTTCCTAGGCCTCGCCGTCGTCCACCGCCCTGGTGCTCTCGGCGCGTCCTGGTCAACATGGTGAACGACCGACATGCATTTGAAGTGGACTGTACGTGGAGAGGCCGACAGCTAGGTCCACAGCCGCACGCAAGGAAATGCCTCCTTATTACGCGCAAAATAATGATTCCTCCACCTGACATCAGGGACCCACCGAAAGGGCCTCTGTATTTCGCGAAAAAAATGTTACCGCCGCTGACAGCTCGGACCCACCAGCTATATCTTTGCACGCAAGGAAGTGCCTCCTTATTACGCACAAAAAAATGAATACTCCCCCTGTTAGCTGGGACCCAGTATAGTGGCAGGCTGACTTGTGGGACTACTAGGTTGACGGGGACGGAGGGCTTTGTCAACTTAGTCAATATGCACGATTCTAGCTCCAGTGACCGTACGATGTCCATCCAGCGGCCGTAGTGCTTCTTCAACCTCTGTTCTTCTTGCTCCAGCCGCCCAAACCAGCGCCGGTCATGCCTCGTGCTCCTGCCTCCCGTGGCCGGCTGCGATGCGGCGGAGGCCTCACCGTCCCTACTACTCCCACTGCTGGCCAGGCCATCCCTCTACTCACCCACACCCCCTGTTATTCTGCGGCGACGGCAGCCTCACACCGCAGCGAACCAGTGAACCCTCGTACTCCTCTACGCGTGGGCATCCATTGCCGCGTCTTCCCCGGCTCTACGTCGTCCCCTTCCTAGGCCTCGCAGTCGTCCACCGCCCTGGTGCTCTCGGCGCGGCGTGGTCAACGTGGTCAAGGAATGGCTTCCATCGGATGTGGAATGTACGTGGAGAGGCTGACAGCTGGGTCCACGGCCGTAGCAAGGAAGTGCCTCCTTATTACGTGCAAAATAATTATTCCTCCACCTGACAACGGGGACCCACCGGACGGGCCACCGTATTTCGCGAAAAAGACGTTTGCCCCTGACTGCTGGGACCCACCAGCTACACCTTTGCATTTAAGGAAGTGCGTCCGGGTAAAAAAAATGATTCGCCCCCCTGACTGCTGGGACCCACCAGCTACATCTTCGCAGGCAAGGAAGTGCCTGACAGTCGGGACCTACCTGGTCGAAGCATACGTAGCGTTGTCATTCTGGTCGCGAACATGTGCGTACATATATACTGGTGGATGTAGAGGCGCGCACGTGTCATAGTAGAATCGCGTACGTGTCATAGTAGAGGCGCGCACGTAGCATGTACACGTACGTACAGCGGCCAGGGTGCAAGAAAGAAAATACAGCCACGTATGTGTACATACGAGCGGGGTCTCGAACGCCTACTCACGCATACGTACGGCCAGGGCTCGTGTACATGGTTGGGTCGGAATGGAGAAACAACATCGTCGTCGTGTTCATGGGGAGGCAACAGAATGCGCCGTGTTCATGGGGAGGCAACGAATGTGTCGTGTTCATCGGGAGGCAACGGAACGCGTGGGAGCCAACCGGCTGGGTCGGAACGGAATGCGTGGTCATGTCATCGGGAGGGCTTGGACGGAACAGGCGATGGAAACGAGGCCTGGCGTACCGCACAACAGAGGAAATGGACCTCCTACGTTTGGAACGGGGTCCTGTTGATCAGTAGGTGATACGTCCATTTTGCATCATGCTTTTATATCAATATTTATTGCATTATGGGCTGTTATTTCACATTATGTCACAATACTTATGGCTATTCTCTCTTATTTTACAAGGTTTACATAAGGAGGTAGAATGCCGGCAGCTGGAATTCTGGGCTGGAAAAGGAGCAAATATTAGAGACCTATTCTGCACAACTCCAAAAGTCCTGAAACTCCACGGAACACCATATAATAAATAATGAAAAATCCTCGCCAAAGATGAAGACCAGGGGGCCCACACCCTTCTCACGAGGGTGGGGGGCGCGCCCCCCCTAGGGCGCGCCCCCTGCCTCGTGGGCCCCCTGGTGGCTCTCTGATCACCATCTTCTCCTATATGAAGTCTTTCACCGAGAAAAAAAATAAGAAGCAACCTTTCGGGATGAAACTCCGCCGCCACGAGGTGGAACCTTGGCGGATCCAATCTAGAGCTCCGGCAGAGCTGTTCTGCCGGGGAAACTTCCCTCCCGGAGGGGGAAATCATCGGCACCGTCATCACCAACGCTCCTCTCACCGGGAGAGGGCAATCTCCATCAACATCTTCATCAGCACCATCTCATCTCAAAACCCTAGTTCATCTCTTGTATCCGATTCTTGTCTTCAAGTCCAGGATTGGTGCTAGTAGGTTGCTAGTAGTGTTAATTACTCATTGTAGTTGATGCTAGTTGGTTTAATTGGTGGAAGATCATATGTTCAGATCCTTTATGCATATTAATACCCCTCTGATTATGAACATGTTAATGCTTTGTGAGTAGTTACGTTCGTTCCTGAGGACAAGGGAGAAGTCTTGCTATTAGTAGTCATGTGAATTTGGTATTCGTTCGATATTTTGATGAGATGTATGTTGTCTAGCCTCTAGTGGTGTTATGTGAACGTCGACTACATAACACTTCACCATTATTTGGGCCTAGAGGAAGGCATTGGGAAGTAATAAGTAGATGATGGGTTGCTAGAGTGACAGAAGCTTAAACCCTAGTTTATGCGTTGCTTCGTAAGGGGCTGATTTGGATCCATATGTTTCATGCTATGGTTAGGTTTACCTTAATACTTTTGTTGTAGTTGCGGATGCTTGCAATAGAGGTTAATCATAAGTGGGATGCTTGTTCAAGTAAGAACAGCACCCAACCACCGGTCCATCCACATGTCAAATTATCAAAGTACCGAACGCGAATCATATGAACGTGATGAAAACTAGCTTGACGATATTCCCATGTGTCATCGGGAGCGCTTTTCCTTATATAAGAGTTTGTCCAGGCTTGTCCTTTGCTACAAAAAGGATTGGGCCACCTTGCTGCACTTTATTTACTTTTGTTACTTGTTGCTCGTTACAAATTATCTTATCACAAAACTATCTGTTACCACTTATTTCAGTACTTGTAGAGAATACCTTGCTAAAAACCGTTTATCATTTCCTTTTGCTCCTCGTTGGGTTCGACACTCTTACTTATCGAAAGGAGTACGATAGACCCCCTATACTTGTGGGTCATCAAGACTCTTTTCTGGCATCGTTGCCGGGGAGTGAGGCGCCTGTGGTACGTGGAATTTGGTAAGGAAAAATTTATATAGTGTGCTAAAATTTACTGTCACTTGTTACTATGGAAAGTAATCCTCTGAGGGGCTTGTTCGGGGTATCTTCACCCTGACCAGTAGAGCAAAGAGTTGCTCCTCAACCTGCTGAACCTATTGAAAATGAAATTCCTTATGAGTATCCTTCGAGTATAATAGAAAAACTGCTAGCTAATCCTTTTACAGGAGATGGAACAAAGCATCCTGATGAACACCTAATATATGTGGATGAAGTTTGTGGATTATTTAAGCTTGCAGGTATTTCCGATGATGTTGCTAAGAAGAAGGTCTTCCCTTTATCTTTGAAGGGAGACGCATTGACATGGTATAGGCTATGTGATGATATGGGATCATGGAACTATAGAAGATTGAAATTGGAATTTCATCAAAAGTATTACCCTATGCATCTTGTTCATCGTGATCGCAATTATAAGGAGAAAGCATCGCTCAAGCTTGGGGGAGGCTTAAATCAATGTTATATTCATGCCCCAATCATGAGCTTCCAAGAGAAACAATTCTTCAAAAAATTTATGCTCGACTTTCTGATAACAATCGCACGATGCTTGATACTTCTTGTGCTAGATCTTTTATGATGAAGACTATTGAATTCAAATGGGATTTATTGGATAGAATTAAACGCAACTCTGAAGATTGGGACCTCGACAATGGTAAGAAGTCAGGTATGACACCTAAGTTTAATTATGTTAAATCTTTTATGGATAACAATATTTTCCATAAGTTTAGCACCAAATATGGACTTGATTCTGAGATAGTAGCTTCTTTCTGTGAATCTTTTGCTACTTATGTTGATCTCCCTAAGGAGAAGTGGTTTAAATACCATCCTCCCATAGAAGTAAAAGTAGCTGCACCTATTAAAGTTGAAGAAAAGATTGTCACTTATAATGATCCTATTGTTCCTACTTCTTATGTTGAGAAACCACCTTTCCCTGTTAGGATAAAGGATCATGCTAAAGCTTCAACTATGGTTCGTAAAAGCAATATTAAAACATATACACCCCCTGAGAAAGTTAAAGTAGAACCTAATATTGCTATTGTTAAAGATCTCTTGTCTGATAATATTGATGGGCATGTTATTCAGTTCTGCGGTGAAACTGCTAGAATTGCTGAACCTTGTGCTAAATATAAACATAGACACGTGGTAGGCGTGCCTGTTATTTCTGTTAAAATAGGAGATCATTGTTATCATGGCTTATGTGATATGTGTGCTAGTGCTAGTGTTATACCTTATGACTTGTATAAAGAAATCAAGCATGAAATTGCACCTGCTGAGTTAGAAGACATTGATGTCACAATTAAACTTGCTAATAGAGATACTATTTCAGCAATGGGAATTGTTAGAGATGTTTAAGTCTTGTGCGGGAAAACTAAATATCCTGCTGATTTTATTTTTCTTAGTTCCCCACAAGATAGCTTTTGTCTCGTTATATTTGGTAGACCCTTCTTGAATACAGTTAATGCTAGGATAGACTGCAAAAAAATGTTGTTACTATTGGCTTGGATGATATGACTCATGAGTTTAATTTCTCTAAATTTAGTAAACAACACCGTGAAGAAGAATTGCCTGGTAAGTATGAAATTATTGGTCTTGCTTCTATTGCTGTACCTCCTAATGATCCTTTAGAACAATATTTGCTAGACCATGAGAATGATATGTTTATGAATGAAAGAAGGGAAATAGATGAATTATTCTTTAAACAAGAACCTATGCTAAAACACAATTTTCCTATTGAAATCCTAGGGGATCCTCCGCCACCTAAGGGTGATCCCGTGTTTGAGCTTAAACCGTTGCCTGATAATCTTAAATATGCTTATCTTGATGAAAAGAAGATATATCATGTTATTATTAGTGCTAACCTTTCAGAGCATGAAGAAGAAAGATTATTGAAAACTCTGAAGAAGCACCGTGCTGCTATTGGATATACTATTGATGATCTTAAGGGCATTAGTCCCACTCTGTCAACATAAAATAAATTAAGAAGAAGATGGCAAACCAGTTCATGATCCTCAATGACGTCTGAATCCTAAAATGAAAGATGTGGTAAGAAAAGAAATACTAAAGCTTCTGGAGGCAAGTATAATTTATCCCGTTGCTGATAGTCAGTGGGTAAGCCCTGTTCATTGTGTCCCTAAGAAGGGAGGTATTACTGTTTTTCCTAATGATAAAGATGAATTGATTCCACAAAGAATTACTACCGGTTATAGGATGGTAATTGATTTCCGCAAATTAAATAAGGCTACTAAGAAAGATCATTACCCGTTACCTTTTATCGATCAAATGCTAGAAAGATTATGCAAACATACACATTACTGCTTTCTAGATGGTTATTCTGGTTTCTCTCAAATACCTGTGTCTGCTAAAGATCAATCAAAGACTACTTTTACATGCCCGTTTGGTACTTTTGCTTATAGATGTATGCCTTTTGGTTTATGTAATGCACCTGCTACTTTTCAAAGATGCATGATGGCTATATTCTCTGACTTTTGTGAAAATATTTGTGAGCTTTTTATGGACGACTTTTCCGTCTATGGATCTTCTTTTGATGATTGCTTGAGCAATCTTGATCGAGTTTTGCAGAGATGTGAAGAAAATAATCTTGTCTTGAATTGGGAAAAGTGCCACTTTATGGTTAATGAAGGTATTGTCTTGGGGCATAAAGTTTTTGAAAGAGGTATTGAAGTTGATAAAGCCAAGGTTGATGCTATTGAAAAGATGCCATGTCCCAAGGACATCAAAGGTATAAGAAGTTTCCTTGGTCACGCCGGATTTTATAGGAGGTTCATTAAGGACTTCTCAAAAATTTCTCGGCCTCTGACTAATTTATTACAAAAGATATACCATTTGTATTTGATGATGATTGTGTAGAAGCATTTGAAATACTTAAGAAAGCATTAGTCTCTGCACCTATTGTTCAGCCACCTGATTGGAATTTACCCTTTGAAATTATGTGTGATGCTAGTGATTATGTTGTTGGTGTTGTTCTAGGGCAAAGAGTTGATAAGAAATTAAATGTTATCCATTATGCTAGTAAGACTCTAGACAATGCTCAAAGAAATTATGCTACTACTGAAAAAGAACTTTTAGCAGATGTATTTGCTTGTGATAAGTTCAGACCTTATATTGTTGATTCTAAAGTAACTATCCACACTGATCATGCTGGTATTAAATATCTTATGGAGAAGAAAGATGCTAAACCTAGACTTATTAGATGGGTTCTCTTGCTACAAGAATTTGATTTGTATATTGTTGATAGAAAAGGAGCTGAGAACCCCGTTGCAGACAACTTATCTAGGTTAGAGAATGTTCTTGATGACCCACTACCTATTGATGATAGTTTTCCTGATGAACAATTAAATGTCATAAGTACTTCTCGTAGTACCCCTTGGTATGCTGATTATGCTAATTACATAGTTGCTAAATTTATACCACCTAGTTTCGCATACCAACAAAAGAAAAAGTTCTTCTATGATTTGAGACATTACTTTTAGGATGACCCACATCTTTATAAATAAGGAGTAGATGGTGATATTAGACGTTGTGTACCTAAGCATGAACAGGAACAGATCCTATGCAAATGCAACTCCGAAACTTATGGAGGACACCACGCGGGAGATAGAACTGCACATAAGGTATTGCAATCTGGTTTTTATTGGACTACTCTCTTCAAGGATGCCCGTAAGTTTGTCCTATCTTGTGATGGATGTCAAAGAATTGGTAATATTAGTAGAAGTTAAGAAATGCCTATGAATTATTCACTTGTTATTGAACCGTTTGATGTTTGGGGCTTTGATTATATGGGACCTTTTCCTGCCTCTAATGGATATACACATATTTTAGTTGCCGTTGATTACGTTACTAAGTGGGTAGAAGCTATTCCAACTAGTAGTGTTGATCATAACACTTCTATTAAAATGCTTAAAGAAGTTATTTTTACGGGGTTTGGAGTCCCTAGATATTTAATGACTGATGGTGGTTCACATTTTATTCATGATGCTTTCCGTAAAATGCTTGCTAAATATGACGTCAATCATAGAATTGCATCTCCGTATCACCCACAGTCTAGTGGTCAAGTGGAATTGAGTAACAGAGAACTCAAATTAATTTTGCAAAAGACTGTCAATAGGTCTAGAAATAATTGGTCCAATAAACTTGATGATGCATTATGGGCCTATAGAACTGCATATAAAAATCCTATGGGTATGTCTCTGTATAAGATGGTATATGGAAAAGCATGTCACTTACCTCTCGAACTAGAACATAAGGCATATTGGGCTATTAAAGAGCTCAACTATGATTTCAAACTTGCCGGTGAAAAGAGGTTATTTGATATTAGCTCACTTGATGAATGGAGAACCCAAGCTTATGAAAATGCCAAGTTGTTTAAAGAAAAGGTTAAAAGATGGCATGACAAAAGGATACAAAAGCGTGAGTTTAATGTAGGTGATTATGTATTGCTATACAACTCTCGTTTAAGATTTTTTGTAGGGAAACTTCTCTCTAAATGGGAAGGCCCCTATGTTATCGAGGAGGTCTATCGTTCCGGTGCCATAAAAATCAACAACTTCGAAGGCACAAATCCGAAGGTGGTAAACGGTCAAAGAATCAAACATTATATCTCGGGTAATCCCATAAATGTTGAAACCAATATTATTGAAACCGTAACCCCGTAGGAATACATAAGGGACACTTTCCAGAACGTTTCAGACTCCGAAAAGGAATAGGTATGTGGTATGGTAAGTAAACCGACTCCAAAACAATTTTAAGGCAATATTTCTCCGTTTTGGAATATTTAGAAAAATAGAAAATTAAGTAGCAGTCCGGGAAGGACACGAGGGCCTCACGAGGGTGGAGGGCGCGCCCCCCTACCTCGTGAGCACCTCGTGTGCCTTCCGGACTCCGTTTTCTTGCACGATACGTATTTTGGACGGTAAAAAATCATTATATATTCTCCCGAAGGTTTTGACTCTCGTATCACGCAAAAATCTCCTGTCTTTGTTTCGAGCTATTTTCTGTCAGGGTTTTCAAGGCCAGGCACTATGTCGTCTCCCTCCTCCTCCAACCATGAGGGTAATGATGCTTGGCTAATGAAGATAGAGCTGAAGAGAGAAGAACCTATAAAGATCAATAAGGATGAAGGGATCAAGAAGGCCGTGGAGGACCAAGTTCCAGCAATAGAAGACACCCTTCAACTGGATCATAATCTTCTTACCCCTACAGAAGTCGAAGCTTTCAAGATGATTGAGTTGGCTCGTATACAAAATAAGTATCTCACACATGAAAATATTTTGTTGAAGGAGCATATCATCGCACTCAAGGGCATTATCCGCAAGTTAGAAGACCTCCTACGCTCGATGTGCAACTATCCATCATCAACAACACCTCCACCTTCTTCACCAACCAAGGAGATATAATCACATGGGTATGTGCACTCCCCTTGGCAACCGCCAAGCTTGGGGGAGGTGCCCCGGTATCGTATCACAATCACAACTCCTATTTTTACCGTTTATCTTAGTTCGATCTTATTAGTAGTATTTCAATCTAGTAGAATAAAGTTTGTGGCATGATCTAGTTGTGAGTTTTGCCTCATTATCCTTCTATGTAATCGAGTCCGTGAGCTATATAATAAAGATTAGTGTTGAGTCAAGGGCTTGATTGTTTTGGCATGATCCTAAGTGAATAAAAGAAAAGAGAAAGAAATAAAAAGAAACAAAGAGATCCTATGGATCTCATGGAGAGTAATGAGCTCACATAGAAAAAGTATGATGAATAAAAGTTGTTGAGAGTTGACAAGCATAGTTTTGGTCATCGTTGCAATTAATAGGAAGTAATAAAGAAAGAGAGGTCTTCACATATAGATATACTATCTTGGACATCTTTTATGATTGTGAGCACTCACTAAAATATGACATGCTAAAGAGTTGACATTGGACAAGGAAGATAACGTAATGGGTTATGTTTTCTTACATCTGAGATAAATTATATTGTCTTGGATCTTCCAACATGATGAGCTTGCCTTTCCCCCTCATGCTAGCCAAATTCATTGCACCAAGTAGAGATACTACTTGTGCTTCCAAATACCCTTAAACCAGTTTTGCCATGAGAGTCCACCATATCTACCTATGGATTGAATAAGATCCTTCAAGTAAGTTGTCATCAGTGCAAAGCAATAAAAATTGCTCTCTAAATATGTATGATTGATTGGTGTGGGAGAAATAAGCTTTATACGATCTTGTGATGTGGAAGTAATAAAAGCGATGGACTGCATAATAAAGGTTCATATCACAAGGGGCAATATAAAGTGATGTTCTTTCACATTAAGATTTTGTGCATCCAACCGTAAAAGCGCATGGAAACCTCTGCTTCCCTCTGCGAAGGGCCTATCTTTTATCATTATCTTCTACCTTATGCAAGAGTCATGGTGATTTTCACCCTTCCTTTTTACACCTTATCCTTTGGCAAGCACAGTATGTTGGAAAGATCCTGGTATATATGGCTAATTGGATGTGAGTTTTCATGAACTATTACCGTTGACATTACCCTTGAGGTAAAACGTTGGGAGGCAAGACTATAAGCCCCTATCTTTCTCTGTGTCCGATTAAAACTCCACACCCATAAGTATTGCGTGAGTGTCAGCAATTGTGAAAGATTATATGATAGTTGAGTATGTGGACTTGCTGAAAAGCTCTTATACATTGACTCTTTCCTATGTTATGATAAATTGCAATTGCTTCAATGATCGAGATTGTAGTTTGTTAGTTTTCAATGAAGTTTATGATACATACTTGATATTGTGATTGAATTATTACTCTAGCATTAGAGATCATATGACAAAAAAATTATATAAGTTGCTGTTATAAGAATGATCAAGATGCCCTCATGTCCATATTTTATTTTTATGGACACCTTCATCTCTAAACATGTGGACATATTTTTCGATTTCGGCTTTTCGCTTGAGGACAAGCGAGGTCTAAGCTTGGGGGAGTTGATACGTCCATTTTGCATCATGCTTTTATATCAATATTTATTGCATTATGGGTTGTTATTTCACATTATGTCACAATACTTATGGCTATTCTCTCTTATTTTACAAGGTTTACATAAGGAGGTAGAATGCCGGCAGCTGGAATTCTGGGCTGGCAAAGGAGCAAATATTAGAGACCTATTCTGCACAGCTCCAAAAGTCCAGAAACTCCACGGAACACCATATAATAAATAATGAAAAATCCTCGCCAAAGATGAAGACCAGGGGGCCCACACCCTTCTCACGAGGGTGGGGGCGCGCCCCCTGCCTTGTGGGCCCCCTGGTGGCTCTCCGATGACCATCTTCTCCTATATGAAGTCTTTCGTCGAGAAACAAATAAGAAGCAACCTTTTGGGACGAAACTCCGCCGCCACGAGGCGGAACCTTGGCGGATCCAATCTAGAGCTCCTGCAGAGCTGTTCTGCTCGGGAAACTTCCCTATCGGAGGGGGAAATCATCGCCACCGTGATCACCAACGCTCCTCTCATCAGGAGAGGGCAATCTCCATCAACATCTTCATCAGCACCATCTCATCTCAAAACCCTAGTTCATCTCTTGTATCCGATTCTTGTCTTCAAGTCCGGGATTAGTGCTAGTAGGTTGCTAGTAGTGTTAATTACTCATCGTAGTTGATGCTAGTTGGTTTAATTGGTGGAATATCATGTGTTCAGATCCTTTATGCATATTAATACCCCTCTGATTATGAACATGTTAATGCTTTGTGAGTAGTTACGTTCGTTCCTGAGGACAAGGGAGAAGTCTTGCTATTAGTAGTCATGTGAATTTGGTATTCGTTCAATATTTTGATGAGATGTATGTTGTCTAGCCTCTAGTGGTGTTATGTGAATGTCGACTACATAACACTTCACCATTATTTGGGCCTAGAGGAAGGCATTGGGAAGTAATAAGTACATGATGAGTTGCTAGAGTGACAGAAGCTTAAACCCTAGTTTATGCGTTGCTTCGTAAGGGGCTGATTTGGATCCATATGTTTCATGCTATGGTTAGGTTTACCTTAATACTTTTGTTATAGTTGCGGATGCTTGCAATAGAGGTTAATCATAAGTGGGATGCTTGTTCAAGTAAGAACAGCACCTAAGCACCGGTCCACCCACATGTCAAATTATCAAAGTACCGAATGCGAATCATATGAACGTGATGAAAACTAGCTTGACGATATTCCCATGTGTCCTCGGGAGCGCTTTTACTTATACAAGAGTTTGTCCAGGCTTGTCCTTTGCTACAAAAAGGATTGGGCCACCTTGCTGCACTTTATTTACTTTTGTTACTTGTTGCTAGTTACAAATTATCTTATCACAAAACTATATGTTACCACTTATTTCAGTACTTGTAGAGAATACCTCGTTGAAAACAGTTTATCATTTCCTTCTGCTCCTCGTTGGGTTCGACACTCTTACTTATCGAAAGGACTATGATAGATCCCCTATACTTGTGGGTCATCAGGAGGGGTCTGGCGTACCGCAAAACAGAGGAAACGGACCTCCTACGGTCGAAACAGGGGTCCTGTTGATCAGGAGGGGTGTGGCATACCGCAAAATGGACGAAACGGACCTCCTACGATCGAAACGAGGGTCCTGTTGATCGGGAGGGGTGTGGCGTACCGCAAAACGGACGAAACGGACTTGTGTTGGAGCGCTACGGTGAAAACGAGGGTCCTGTTCATCGGGAGGGGTGTGGCGTACCGCAAAACGGGACTCAACGGGATATTGTTCATCTCCACCGTCGACCTCCTCCAGCCTCCACGGGCTACCGTCGACCTCCTCCAACCTCCACGGGCTCTTGTTCATCCAGCCTCCACCGCGCGCTACTCCACCGACTACTGTTCAACCACCCCTCCACGGGCACCCCTCCACCGTCTACTGTTCATCCAGCCCTCCACACCATGGGGTCCTGTTCAACCACCCCTCCACGGGCACCCCTCCACCGTCTACTATTCATCCAGCCCTCCACCACACCACGGGGTCCTGTTCATCCAGAGGCAACGCCACCGCTCACTGTTCATCCAAACCCCCCCCCCCCCCCGCAACGCTCACTGTTCATCCCAGAGGCATCATCGATCGGCTTCAGTTAGCAGCAGTAGCAAAGAAATCGCTCGATCGGGTTCAGTTAACAGCCATCGATCGCTCGGGTTCAGTAACGCGTAGCCTGCAGTGCAATCGCTCGGGTTCAGTTAGAGCCCAACGCCTCGCCTCGCTCGAGTTCAGTTAGAGCCAACGCCTCGCACACACGCGCGTACGTGTACGAGAGAAACGTGCATCGCTCGGCCCCCGACCTCCCACCGTAACCGGGAACTCGTCGAAATTTTCCTCGCCCTCGCTTCTACCATGGTTTTTCCTATCATGGACGGCCCAAAGAATGTCATGCAGCTACGTCTCCGGCCCGCCCAGGACGAAAATCCCATTTTCTGTCATGATATTTTGTCATAGAAGTAGGAGCCCACCACATCTATGATGATACCGGGTTTTGTCACAATTATCATCATACAAGTGTCATATGTATGACAGAAAAAAATTTCGTTCGGCCCAAAATGTCACGGATGCGTATTTTTTTTGTAGTGCATAGGTTCAACCCATCGGGGCATCTTAGGAACATATATCATTATTTTCGAGAATAAATAACACAAGCTCGGTAGTAGAGCATGCTTGAGAAAGCATAGGATACAATTTACCAAAAGCATTATGTATCCGAGGAAAGGTTCACAAGCTTATTGAATATGAAGGACATTGTCGGATAAAATCCGAAAAAGGGGTCTGGTGGTCCATAAGGGAACTGATGTGAGCATCAATATTCAACCAGAGGAAGAAAGAATGCAATGAGATCATATTATAGAAACAACTGACTAACTCAAAGCTCAGTTTGCAGAAGCAATGCTCTGATTAGGGATGGATAGGTAGAATAGCCTTAGGGGTACAATCGATGGCGATTTGATTGATCGAGATTCAGCACATGTTAAAATGACGTCTGAGCCGGAAGTATGAATTCTAGGATCTGATTGAGGATTGCGAGCATTTGCAACATATTGTATCAACGGACTCAAAATGATAATGACAAAGGATGACAATAAGATTACTAGACTTATGGTATTAACCATAATGCAAGCAAGCAAGAAATTCAAGAACAATAGGATGTTGAGGATTTTCACAAGAACGAATGGTATTACGAAGGCTTTGGTGAAGTACATGAATCAACTGAGGATGAGCGGATACTCGGTAGGTGCACAAAGTTATCCGTAGGGGTATTCAGTTGACAAGGAACTGCAAGGCAGTAAGCTCAAAGGATTCTCGGAACAAAGGAGAGCGGTTCAAGGCATCTTGTAATAACAAGATCAATGGGATAGAATGTAAGATTGGCAAGTGTGTGTAGTTATCCATAAGGATATATCGATGGTAGGGAATTGCAAAGGCAACAGGCACAAAGTCTCGAGAGAATATCGTAGAGTATCTTCTGAATCTTCTGATGTAGCAGGCGATCATCTGAAATAAGGGGCTCTCTGGGCGGATGTGATCACGAGATCCTAATGTTCGAGTTAGTAAATCCATTTAACCCGAATAGGAGAGACATCAGAGTCCCAGAGTATAGATGAGGAGTAAAAGATCCTAATACCACCCAATGGCGACGTGGGCCCGTAAGACACACATCCATGTTAGTAAAAGTTTTTCAGTGACTAGACTCAACTTCGGCGAAGGAGTTGGAATGGGGGCGACCTACAGGCAGTCGGCTCTGATACCAACTTGTGACGCCCTCGATTCAATCGTACACTAATCATACACGCAAATGTGTACGAGCAAGATCAAGGACTCACGGGAAGATATCACAACACAACTCTAGACACAAATTAAAATAATAC